>NW_012119243.1:126573-161846 GCF_000951035.1 Colobus angolensis palliatus | reverse complement strand
TACTAAAAATACAAAAAATTAGCCAGGCATGGTGGTGGGCGCCTGTAGACCCAGCTACTCGGGAGGCTGAGGCAGGAGAATGGCCTGAACCCGGGAGGCAGAGCTTGCAGTGAGTGGAGATCGTGCCACTGCACTCCAGCCTGGGTGACAGAGCCAGACTCCGTCTCAAAAAAAAAGAAAAAAAAAATTGCTCTGGGCTGGGTAGAGATCAGATCTCAGGGTGGCAGAGATCAATTACGGTGCTATTGAAATTACCAGAGTATGAGATAATGATGACTTGAACTAGGTGGAGGTAGAGATGATCAATAGTTTATCAAATTACAAAGCACATTAGCATAAAGGCTTACATTACATAAATATTTCAGTGTAATAAAAAAATTAAAATGCTAATTTTTTGTTCCTTGATAGCCTAGTTAGCATTCCATAACAAGGCATTCATTTTTCTCAGTTTGATTTTATTATGAAATTATTATGTATTTTTTTATTTGCAGTATTAGGTTAAAGGAATAATCTATTTTAAGTGGAAAGACACAGCATATATCAAGATCTCTATAAAAATCCAAGGCCATATTTTGGAAGTTATATTAAATATAATAATGACATAAGGAGATATTTGGAAAAAATGAGATTGATGATTTTCTCCTTGTATCTTACTGGAATTATCTGAGGATAAATAGTTTTTCAGAACAAGCAAGACAAACAAGATCCTCCTCACTGCCAAATCAGTGAACTTCTCAAGTTCAAAAGAACTCTTTGGCTACTGCCTAGAGCCATTTCCTTATTTTTGATGACAGCAAATGAGTGGTTCATTTTCTGTTTTACAGTGTTATGCCCTTCAGCAAATTCTGAATAAAACTGCTGTACTTGTTTGGTGAGAACTTTTTCAACATTTCATGCTGAACATATCCACTGTTCATAACCAGAGCAGACAAGTTCAAAGACTAAAGGCAGCTTTCAAAACACAAAATGCAAAATAAAATGAAAATATAATAATGTGAAACTTTAACATTGATTTGCCAATGATCTGTCTTGAGTTGTTTATAAATCTGACCATACCTTTGCAGTGCCAACCCAGGCTGTGCAATGAGACATTTAGGACCAAGATTCCGAACAATTCATGCATGTTTCACAGACCAAAGTTCAACTCATCGTTTAAAACTTTTACTCAAGACCTTACAGAATCAAGTCATGCTTTCTACGAGTCAAAACATCTGCTGGTGCACTGTTCACCTCCTTGTAAACATTGCCTAATATATGGAGAAAAAAAGTCATATAAAACAAGGTAGTCATGACAAATGTTCAACACTGTCAGCATAGTCAAGAGTCACCACTTCTCCTGAATATATTTGGTGCTACTTCTGTTAAGCAAAATAACTTCCAAACATAAAACTCTGCTACTTAAAATTCAGGCATAAAAACATTTTCCTGGGGCTAATGTATATTTAAAATTTCTACCAATGTCTATGTGTCAGCACTCAACCATGACTTCAGTTTACTGTCAACACACAGACGAAGATTATGCATAGACCATATTGATCAAATTATTTCTTATCAGAGTCTCATTGAAATGCAAAATGGTTAGTACTTAGAAAACCATATGAATCAATTATCCTAATCTGGAACTTGCAGACAGAATGTCAAATGAAATTGTAAGGTCTTATTTTATCTGCATGTGAAATAATAGAGAGCTGAGAAATATGAGTTTGCTAAGGCTATTTTTGGTTTGTTAATGACAATAACAATGCATGCTCATAAAAAACTTACTTTGTCAGGTATGAGTAACTTCTATGGACTTTCTCATCTTTAGCTCATTTATAATAACTTCTAATTCCTGACTTAAACTGTAAGGTAGAAAAGAAGACGTGGAAAAAGAGAAGAGTAGTTCAGATTCCGTGTTTGAATGTGAGGTGTTTGTAGGACTTTCAAGTAGAGATGTCCCGGAAGCACTGAACTTGTACATGTCATAGTTTAGGAGAGAAACCTGGGCTAAAGATGCAGATTTGTGTCAAAGGATATTGGTGCTAAAAGCAGCTATGTAGGTGGAAAAATAAGGAGACACGAGGAAGAAAAGTCCTGGGCACACCAATGTTTATGGAATAGGTAGAAGGGAAGTCCCTGAAGAGAAGGGAAAATAGAGGACAAAAACAGGACATGGTGTTAAGGCTAGGGTGGAAAGTGTTCAAGGAAGGGAGAATGGCCAACAACATTGTCAGGTGATGCTGAGACATCTGTCTCATGATTTTGACTAGTCTAGGTACTTCATGTAAGTGGAATCAGACAATAGTTTTCCTTTTGTGGCTGTCTTGTTTCACTTAGCATATTATCCTCAAGTTTCATCTGTGTTGTAGCCATATGTCAGAATTTCCTTTCTTTTTGAGGCTGAATAATATTCCATTGCACCAGGATGCCATGGATAAGAATTCTTAATGTGCATCTAGTAACCTAAACTTTATGGACATACTGTCAAAAAAAGTTATTAAAAACTGAAAATTGAATTTTGATTGAATTGGTTGAAACAATTGGAAGGTATAGAGTCCTGAAACTACAAACTAATTTAGACAGTTTCTGATAAATAACATTTGTGCTTTCTCTAGCATAGAACACTTAATACTGGGAGAAACAAAACAATAATAAGAGTTTAAATTGTATGAGTATATGATTATTCAGATAATTTTGGTCTTTCTTCTTAAATACTGTGACAGTTTCAAAATGAGAAAGATAGGTAGTGGTTGTACAACATTGTGAATATACTGATGCCATTGAATTGTACACTTTAAATGATTAATTGTATGTGAATTTCATCTCAATGAAAAAAATGCTATAATAGTGGAAATTTTCCTTAAGCTTGGAATTGGAGTTGTATTTTTACTACAAATGTCATATCCCATGTGTTGGTATACAATGCTGATACATTTATATTATAATTAAATGGATTGATTTAACATTACAGTTCATTATTCATAAAAACAGAAGGAAAAAGATTTTTAGAGATGCCTTTGCACATATGGTTGTCTCTGCTCAGTATCTTTTCCAAAGTTTGTTCATCAAGGCCCAACTTATTTGCCATTTTCTTATGAGAGTCTTCCTCATCACATAAAATTAAGTGTTTTCTTCTTTCTATACTCTATTATAGCACTTAACCTCTGCCTGATTGGGTCTGTTCCCTCTGCTGAACTGAAGGTTTCTTGAGAACAGGATCATGCTCTCTTCCCCTTTGTATTTATCAATCATATAGAATATATACAGTCAATGCTAGTTATGTTAAAACTTACTGTATATAGAGCATTGAGCAATGTCCTTCTGATGACAGTCACTGTTCTTGAAACACTTAGATATAGTCAGTATAGATCAACCATTCATACATGAACTCACTTAAGGACAAAGGCCAAACACTTGTCCAATGCAAAATTATAAGCAATATAATAAGCTGGTTATAACACAATTATCTGTAAAATAGTATGGGTGTGTATCAAATTATTTCTCATGTAACAAAATACCAAACAGAAAGAATTAATGTGTGCGCCAAATATTGAGCCTTAGATGTGGCTAGGTTTAAAGATCTGAGGATAAAAACATGCAAAACAAGACATTCTGGAGAGATAGAAAAACGACAAAGGGAAGTGTGTCATGGGATCCTGGAAAAGAGATTCTTATTAGGGAAGTGGGCAAAGATAATCTGGGTCTTTAGAAAAAGATTAGAAACCTCTGAAGATGTGAATAATGACAAAACGTCTGTAATAAGAGTTACAAATTTACTCACATCTCCACTCAGATCTGGAAAGAAAATGTTGTCTCTTCATTTCTCTGTACCAATCAGATTGTCTCCATTATGTACACCTACAGGGTAGAGACAACAAAAAAGGAAAAATCTAAAATATAGTCCCATTGGAAAAACTAAATCCATTAGAGTATTAGTCCCTGGTAAAATGAGCAGTATCTTAGAGGCCCTCTTCTCCAGCCATTATCTGTTTGTGCTGTGGAGCAGCACGAACCAGTGGTGCCCTGGTCTGCTGTATGGGCCAAGTGGCAGGGGAGCATCTGTGCAGTGTTCTGGCACCTGCTGAGAAACATTCTGGACTTGGTCAGGGCACAGTTGTCTTCCTGTTGATTCAGCCCCTCCTTAAGCCTCACAACCATTTGGCTACACAGCCCCTGAGCCCTGACTTGAGAGTTCCCTAGACCAGCCTGACTCTCAGTTTACTTCCACCTGTCTCCCTCAGGGCACACAGGCACTTGTGAGCCCTATCTCTGACACACAGGAGGCAGATTACAGGAGGAAGCCACACTCAGGCCTTCTTTCAGTCTACTCTCCACTACCAAGTTGATCTGCTCTGTTGGGCCAGCCAAATATGAGAGTCTTTGGGGGCATCTCATTCCATGTCACACGTCTTCTCCCATGAGGACTTCAGCCTGGAAAGAGGAGATCTAGACACAAGTGTCTCTCCGGCCTCCTCAATCTGCCATTCCCTTTCTCTTCCATTCAACTCTGGGGACCAACTGGACAAGATTTTCCTTCTTCCTTTTTGACTAGAACCTCTTTTCCACAAAACTCTATGATTAATCTTGTTAGGCCAGCTTCTAGAAGTTTTAAAGGGGAAAAAAAGGGAATTTAGAAAATCCTCTCAGACACGTAGTTTTCAAGGCTAGTGTCTGTCTGCGCACTGCCTTTGAGAATATCTTTCCTTCTCTGTGTTTTTGTTGAAATTCACCTAATTTCCACTAAATTCCCAAGTCTGCCTACGGGAAAAAAATATTCACAAAGAAACATAAGAAACATAAGCACATTACATTTCTCAAAATATTATGTCCATATAGTATACCTATCCCCCTAGAACTCTATTCTTTCTCTAACTGGAAAAATATACAGATTATCCTCCTGTGCTCTATGAAATTTTCCTTAAGAGAAAACTGAAGTTTGTTTGATTTCTGAACTTCTAATACCCTTTCTTTTCATTAATTTTTCCATGTTTATAGATTCTTGGTAATTAATGTTACATTCCTTAGTTTTCTAATGTTATAAAAATATGTTTACTTTTAATTATTAAGCAGTTCATATTAATTTCTGGATCTTAAAAAGAAAAGCTAATTGAGTTTGTAAAGGTTTTGGATCAAATATACTAGCATTTAAATACCCTCTTTGAACTCCATTGTGTTTATTTATTTTCTTTATGAGCAGTTCGGTTCACAATGCTGATTTTAATTCAAATATTTGTCTTCCAAGATGCTGGTTCTACCATTTACAATCCACACTGTACCTCTTTGTAGAACACTGCTCAGAATTATCTGCAAAGTGAATTTTATTTTCCTGATCCTGTTTGATTATATTTACCTATTGAATTTTTCATTGTGAAACAAGCCCTATGAACATTTACAGAATGCATGTTTCATTTTTTTTTGAAACTCTTTCTAGTAGAGTTAATTCTATACCAGTTGTTTTTAAACAGTGGAAATATAAATATATTTTTGTCAAAAGGAAAAATTTGAGAGTGTACATGGATAGCTTATGAGAAGGTGGCTCAAAAATTCAATTATGTGATTTCATCAAATAAAAAAGTAGTTGACACAGTTTTGACTCTAAGTACCAGTCATATCAGTGGGAAAGGATATTTAAGCTAGAAGTTATAGACATAAATTCATTTTAATTATTGTGCATTTTCCCTACTGTTCTATCAGATTACCATGTATAGCAACTCGCCATTCAGCAGTTACTCATTTCTAAGGTTGTAAATGTCGAGAAATACCAGACTATCACCCTGGACTCCATAGTGTGATTGTTTTATGTGTGTGTATGTGGTTTCATACCCAAGTGAGTCATTCTGCAAAGAACCTTGAGAATATCGGTCTAGTCTAGACATTTCAGTCTTAATGATTGATGCTCAGCTTTGGCATAAGATTATGCATCATTAGAAAGAGGATGTGGGTGTAAAATGGTTCTGTGCAAATACAAACATTATATACTTAAGCCCACAAAATCTTGACTAATCATTTCCTCTGCTAAACCTTTCCATTCCCACTATTTTTTTAAAATCATCACTTGTATCACCAACTGCTCATCAGTAAACCTCATATCTCTAGAATAATCTCTGCTGTCCTATTTGTATTTCTAGCATACACTATGATGTCTGACTTAGTAGCTTCATAAAAATCTATTGAATTGGCCAGGTGTGAAGGCTCATGCCTGTAATCCCAGTACTTTGGGAGGCTGAGGTGGGCAGATCACCTGAGGTCAGGAGTTTGAGAGCAGCCTGACCAACATGGTGAAACCCTATCTCTACTAAAAATAAAAAATTAGCCAGGCATGGTGGTGGGCTCCTGTAATCCTAGCTACTTGGGAGGCTGAGGCAGGAGAATCACTTGAACCCAGGAGGTGGAGGTTGCAGTGAGCTGAGATCACGCCATTGCACTCCAGCCTGGATGACAGAATGAGACTCCGTCTCAAAAGAAGCCAAAAACCAAAACCAAAACAAAACAAAAATGTATTGAATGAATACTGACCTCAAGGGACTCAGGAGAAAGCCATCTTGTATGTACCTCTGATATGTTCATCCAACACTTTTTTTCCTCAATCTTTTTCCTAGGTATTTCTACAGCTTCTAGGATTTTGTCACTGTTCCTCACAATATTCTCCTATTTTGTCAACCAGTAGATATAATAGCTCTGAATGGTCATATATATGTTACTATTATCAGGGTTTTTTGTTTTATAGGAAAATTGAAGAGAATTGGAGATTTTAAATTTGGGAGAGTGTCTTTGGGAATATCAGTCAATTGAGGATGAATAAATCTGCTAGTGATCATCATAGCAATTCATATGAAAGTTTTAAAAAACCGGAAATCAGTTTCACCCCATGCTACTCTTTGGGGGCTCCGATCTTTAGAAGAGTTTGGACTCAACTTGGCAAACACATTTTGAACCCAGTATACCTCTCATGAAACCTCTTGATGAGCATGATATAGAGGGCACACCTTGCCAAAGAGTAAAGATATATATTTTATCTTTAATGAGAAAAATGCTGATTTTTCATGGGATAAGAACAGGAAATCCTTTTAGAATCATCAAGGGCAGCATCAAAATGGGAAATATAGTATGGAAAGTTCGATTTTCCTAGGAAGAGGTGAGTAAAAATGCTCTGCCTTTTGGGATTTGGAAAGAAAAAATGTTCATTGCTTTGTTTGAGCCAAAATCAAGGCTGTATGACAGCTGATATGTTCAGTTGTTAAATTATAAGCAATTCTATACTGGTTGGTATAATAGCTGCTGCTGCCATATTTGCCCTATTCCTTTTCCTGTAAATAGGAAAAGGAGAGTAAGAGTGTTCTTTGGGTTTGGGGATTTGCAAAGAAAAAATGCCCAATGCTTTGCTTGAGCCAAAATCAATGCTGTAATACAACTGGTATGTCCAGTTGTTAATTCATAAACAATTCTATATTGGTTGGTATAATATCTGCTTTATTTGCCCTATTCATTTTCCTGGAAATAGAAGAACTTCCAGTTAAGTAACTAATTAGTGAATGCTCAAGGATCTCCAGGACCCTTTCCCAGCACTACAGCTTGCTTTAGTCCTGTTTCATCTATACCCAGATTGTGTTAGCCCAGCTGGAACATTCTGAGTTTAGGCCTGCCAAACATGAGGTGGTAGAATCCCTTTCATGGCAAACCAGCACCCAAGATAACAAGCAGAGCTTCAGAGGACCCAGCCCCAGCCACTCTGCCAATGTCCAAGACTGAGGTCAGCTTCATCCCTTACAACTCTAGTGCTCCACCAGAGGGATTCTACAGCCCCCCAGTTCTTCAGGCATAACTGTCATCATATTTTGAAACCACCTGCCTGCAGAAAACAGCAATCCATGCCCATAGAATTGGTCAACCACAGCCAAGTCCTCATAGCCTATGCTCTACACTTCATACCCGTGAAGCAACAAGGAGTATGAAGATCTTCAACCTAAACAGCTGAGGTGACTTTGAGGAACAGTCTACCATGCATAATGCTGGGAGAGGCCTATATCCACCCAAGTCTAAGTATTACTGGTAACTTGGCCCACAACTTTCCAAGGCTAACCTTTATTCTCTTTGACAGGCGGGGCATTGAGATAGGAACAACCCAGTCTGGACTGAGACATCAAACATGCAAAAGCACCTGTGAACTGTGGAGAGTTAATATATGTTACTTCTTCCTGAAGTGTACTTAGACAAAATACTGAAAAATAAATAATCATGCTCTCATTTGGAAGAAAATCCTTTGCTCTCTCTTTTTTTTTTTAATGTTGATCAACTTTCCTCTCGATCTCAATAATCTATTGCCTTTTTTGTCTAGCTTTTCACTATAACACCTATTTCTTATGGTTGTTGACCTCCCAAAGATGTTCATGACCTAATCCCAGGAACTTGTCACTATATGACTATATTATGTTACATGGCAAAAGGTTATTAAGGTTGCAAGCAGAATTAAGGTTGTTTATCATCTGACTTGAAAATAGGGAGATTATCTTGGATTATCTGCATGAGCCCAGTCTTTAAAAGCAGAGAAAGTTCCCTGACTTTCTGGTCAGAAAGAGAGACCTGACAACAGAAGAATGGCCAGAAAGATGCAACTTAAGAAGGATTTAACCCAACTGTTATGGGTTATATGTTTGTGTCCCTTCAAAATTCATTTTGAAACTTGATCCCCATTGTGATGGTCTTAAGATGTAAGGCCTTTGGGGAAGTGATTACAACACCAGAGCTCTGTCCCTGAGATAAATGGGATTAATGTCCTTATAAAAGAGGCTTCAGAGAGCTGCATAGTCCTTCAATCTCTTCTGTCATGTGAGAATACAGGAAGAAGGTGCCATCTTGGAAGCAGAAGATGCAAGTCCTCACCAAATGCTAAATCTGCTGGCACCTTAATTTAGGACTTTCCAACCTCCAGAACTGTGAGAAAAAAAAAATTCAATTATTTATAAATTACCCAGTGTGTAGTATTTTGCTATAGTAGCAACAGTGGACTAGGATACGACTATTGCTAACTTTAACGATGGATGAAGGGGACCATGAACCAAAGAACGTGAGCAGCTTTAAAAGCTGGAAAAGGCAAGAAAATACATCTTCCCCTGGAGCCTCCAAAAAGAAATGCAGCTCTGCTGACACTTTAAAACACAGTGAAACTTGTGTTGGACTTCTAAACTATAGAATTATAAGACAATAAATATGTCTTGCTTAAGCCATTACATTTTTGGAATTTGATACTACAGCAATAGAAAACTAATATACCAACTATCCCTGGCCTGATCCCACAAATACCAAACAAAATAAGTTTATGATACTAATGACACTACTCTCTTAGGCCGCATTCTCTGAAGCAAAGAAAGATGAAAGCTGTCCCTCTGAATTATCTTTCATTTGGGAGACATTTGCTTTGTTGTTGGTCTCTGGGCACAATAGCCAAGATTCGGAAAAAGCCTAACTGAATAATGCTGTGGTGAATGGGCTTGCAGATGTTTCTTGAAGATAGTGATTTTATTTCCCTCGGATATATACCCACAGTGGGATTGCTGGATTATACAGCAATTCTTTCCTAATTTTTTGAGGAACCTCCATACTGTTTCCCATAATGGCTATACCAATTTACATTCCTATTAACAGTATACCAGGGTTCACTTTTCCCATATCCTTATCAACACTTATCAGGGATGAGGTGATATCTCATTGTGGTTTTGATTTGCATTTGTATTCTATGATTTTCTTAACGATTAGTGATGTTGAGCACACTTGCATATACAGTATCTATTGGCTATTTGTATGTCTTCTTTGAAAAAAAAAGTCTGTTGAGGTCCTTTGCTCATTTTTATGTATTTTTTGGTCCTTTGGCCATTTGTATGCCTTCTTTGGAAAAAATGTCTATTGAGGTCCTTTGCCCATTTTGGGTCATTTGGGTTTTTGCTACTGAGTTGTATTAGTTGCCAATATATTTTGGATACTAACCCCTAATTGCATATATGGATAGCAAATATTTCCAATGATTCTGTTGGTTGTCTTTTTATTTTGTTGATTGTTTACTTGTCTATGCAGAAACTTTTTATTTTGATGTAGTCCCAGTTGGTTATTTTTGCTTTTGTTGCCTGTGTTTTTGTTGTCAAATCGAAAAAATAATTGCCAAGACAATGTCAAGGAGCTGTTTCCTTCTACTTTCTTCTAGGAGTTTTATGGTTTCCGGTATTATATTTAAGTCTTTAGTCCATTTTGAGGTTATTTTTGTGTATGGTATAAGATAAGGGTCCAATTTTTTTTTTTTTTTTTGCATGTGGATATACAGTTTCCCTGTTTCCCCAACATTTATTGAAAATTAATTGACCATATATGAAAGGGTTTATTTCTGAGCTCACTATTCCAGTCCATTGATTTGTGTCTGTTTTTATGTCAGTATCATACTATTTTGGTTACTATAGGTTTGTCATGTAATTTAGAATCAGGAAATGTGATGCCTCCAACCTTCTGCTTCTTGCTCAAGATTACTTTAGCTCCTCAGAGATATTTGTGGTTCCATGTGACTTTCAGAGTTGTTTTCTCTGTTTCTGTGAAAAATGCCATTGGGTTTTAATAGGGATTACACTGGATCTGTAGATACCTTTGGGTAGTATGGACATGTTAACAATATTAATTCTTCCAACCCAGGAATGCAGAATATATTTTCATTTTGTGTCTTCTTTAATATCTGTCATCAATATTTTATAATTTTCAGCATACAGAACTTTCACATCCTAGGTTACATATATTCCTAAGTATTTTATTTTTTGATGCTATTGTAAATGTTCTGTTATTTTCACATAGTTCATTGTTAGCATATAGAAATGCAACTAATTTTGTATGTTGATTTTGTATTCTGCAACTTTACTGAATTAGTTTATTAGTTTTAAATTTGGGGGGTGGAGTCTTAAAGGTTTTCTCTATATAAGGTCATGTAATTTTCAAGCTGAGATAATTTTGATTTTTCATTTTCTCTTTGAATATCTTTTATTTGTTTCTCTTGCTGGATTGCTCTAGTAGGACTTCTAGTACTATATTGAACAGAAAGTAGTGAGAGTAGGCACCCTTGTCTCAGGTTCCTGATCTTAGGAGAAATGCTCTCAGCATTTTACCATTAAGTATGATGTTAGCTGTGGACTTGTCATGTATGGCCTTGTTATATTCCTTTTATACCTAATTTGTTGAGTGTTTCTACCATGAAAAAATGTGGAATTCTGTACAATGCTTTCTCTGCATCTATAAATGTAATTATATGATTTTTATCCTTCATTTTGTTAATGTGGTGTGCTACACTTATTAATCTGCATATATTGAACCATCCTTGCATCCCAGGGGTAAATTCCACTGGTCATGCTGTATGATCCTTTCAATGTACTGTTAAATTCAGTTCACTAGTATTTTTCTAAGGATTTATGCTTCAAAGTTCATAAAGAATATTGAACTAATAATTTCTGATAGTGTCCTTGTCTGGTCTTGTTATTAGGGTAAGCCTGGCCTCATAAAATGAGTTTGAAAGTGTTTATTCATCTGTAATTTTTGGTAATAGTTTCAGAAGAATTGGTATTAATTCTTTTTTAAATATTTGGTAGATACTGCACATGTCCTGCCTGAATCTAATACAGAAGTTAAAATTATTTTAAAAAACTTTTTTTCTTAGATGTTTGGTAGAATTCTACAGGGAAACCATCTGTTCCTAGACTTTCCTTTTTGGGTCATATTGCTTACTTATTCAGTGTCCTTGTTATTGGTATGTTCAGATTTTCTATTTTGTCATGATTCAATCTTCATAGGTAGTACATTTCTAAATATTTATCCACTTCTTCTCAGTTATCCAATTTGTTGACATAATTGTTCATAGTAGTCACTTATGATCCTTTGTATTTCTGTGGTATCAGTTGTCTGTCTCCTTTTTCATTTTTGATTTTCTTTTATTTCTTTCATTCTTTTCTCTTTTTTAATCCATCTAAAGGTTTTTGAATTTTTTATTTTCAAAAAACCAACTGTTTTGTTGATGTTTCTATTGTTTTTCTAGTCTCTATTTCATTTACTTCTGCTCTGATCTTCGTTATATCCTTCCTTCAGTTAACTTTGGGTTTAGTTTGTTCTTCTTTTTGTAGTTCCGTGGGGTGTAAAATTAGAATATATGAGATATTTATTCGTCTTCATGTAGGTATTTATTGCTACAAATATCATCTTAAAAATGCTTTTGATGCATACCATAGCTTTGGTATGTTGCATTTCCATTTTCATTCATTCGGAAATTTTTTTTATATTTTCCCTTTTGATCTTCTTTGACCAATTGATTGTTTGGTAGTGTGTTGTTTAAATTCCACATAATTGTACATTTTCCAGTTTTTCTCCTATTATTGATTTCTACTTTCAAACCACTGCAGTCAGAAAAGATACTTGATATAATTCAATTTTCTCAAATTTGTTAAGACTTGTTTTGTAGCCTAATGTATGATTTATCCTGGAGAATGTTCTGTGGGCACTTGAGAAGAATGTGTGTTTGCTCCTGTTAGATAGAATGTTCTGTTTATGTCTATTAGGTCCATTTTGTCTAAAGTATAGTTCAAAACCCAGTATTTCCTTATTGATTTTCTATCTAGATGATGTGTCCATTGTTGGAAATGAGGTACTGAAGTCTTCTACTATTATTGTATTGCTGTTTATTTCTCCCTTCAGATCTGCTAATATACGTGATATGGTTTGACTATGTCCCCACCCAAATCTCATCTTGAATTCCCATGTATTGTGGTATGGACCTGGTGGGAGGTAATTGAATCACGGGGGTAATTCTTTCCTGGGCTGTACTCGTGAGAGTGAGTAAGTCTCACAAGATCTGATGGTTTTATAAAGAGGAGTTCCCCTATACAAGCTCTTTCTCTTTGCCTGCTGCCATCCATATAAGTCATGACTTGCTCCTCCTTGCCTTCTGCCATGATTGTGAGGCCTCTCCAGCCATACGGAACTGTAAGTCAATTAAACCTCTTTATTTTGTAAATTGCCCAGTCTCAGGTACATCTTTATCAGAAGCATGATAACAAATACAGTGTGCTTTATATATTTAGATGCTCCAATGTTAGATGCATATATATTTACAATTGTTATATTCTCTTAAAGAATTGACCTCTTTATCATTACATAAAGATACTCATTGTCTCTTGTAACAGTTTTTTACTTAAATTCTATTTTGCCTGAATAAATATAGCTTCCCTCTTCTCCTTTGGTTTCCATTTGCAAGGAATCTTTTTCCATCTCTTCGCTTTCAGCCTATAGATGTCTTTAAAGGTGAGGTAAGTCTCCTTAATCAGTATATAAATGGGTCTTATTTGTTAAAATTCATTAGACCACTCTTTTATTGGTTAACTTAATCTATTTATATTTAAAGTAATTTTTGATAGGTAAGAACTATTTAAATCTATTGGCATTTTGTTGTTTTTGGAAAGTTTTGCAGATTTTGTCCTATTCCTCTTCTCTATGTTCCTTTGTGATTTTATAATGTTGTATAGTGGTATGCTTTGATTGTTTATTCTTTGTTCTTTGTGTATCTACCATAGATATTTTTCTTTGTGATTATCATGAGACTTACATAACACTTTTTATAGTAGTATCAGTCTATTGTAAGCTGATAATAACTTTGATTGCATGAAACAACCCTACCCTTTATTCCCCACCCTACCACATTTTATGTTTTTTGATGTCACGGTTTACATATTTCTGTACTGTGTATCCATTAACAAATTATTGTGTCATTATTACTTTGAATGCTTTTGTCTTTTAACCTTTATACTTAAAAGTGATTTACTCACCATCTTTACAGTATAAGAACATTCTGAATGTGACTATATATGTATCTTTGCCAGTAATTTTTGTGCTTTCATATGATTTCATGTTATCATAATTAGCAGCATTTTATTTCAGTGTGAAGAACTCCCTATAGATTTTTTTGTAAGGCAGTTCTAGTGGTGATAAACTCCCTCACTTTTGTTTGTCTGGGAGAGTCTTTATCCTTCATTCATTTCCATAGGACAGCTTCGCCGGATAAAGTATTCTAGGTTGGCAGGGTTTGTTTTTGTTTTTGTTTCTGTTTCCTTTTAGCACTTTGAATCTATTATCCCACACTCTTATGGCCTGCTAGGTTTCTGCTGAGATGTGCTGACACCGTTAGATTCTTTTGTATGTCACAAGGTTGTTTTTTTTCTCTTTCTGCTTTCGAAATTCTCTTTTATTTTTGACAGATTATGTGTCATTGAAGACCTCTTTGGTTTGAAACTGCTTATAAACTTTTGAGCATTATATTCCTGGATATCCATATTTCTTACCAAATATGGGATGTTTTGAGCCATTATTTCTTTAAAGAAGGTTTCTGCCCCTTTCTCATTTTCTCTTCTCCTTCTGCTACTCTCATAATGTGCAGATCATGCCACTTGCTGGTGTCCTACAAATCCCTGAGGCTTTCTTCACATTTTACTTTTTATTCCTTCAATTGGATAATTTCAAATGACTGTCTTCGAGTTCACAAATTCTCTCCTCTGCTTGATCAAGTTTGCTATTGACACTTTCTATCGCATTTTTCATTTCATTCATTGTATTATTCAGTTCCAGAATTTCTGTTTGGTTCTTCTTCATGATTTCTATGTCTTTATTAACCTTTAATTTTGTTCATGTATTGTTTTTCTGATTTGTTCAGTTTTCTATCTGTTCTCTTGTAGCCCACCAAATTTTCTTAAAATAATTATTTTGAATTATTTGGTAATTCATAGCCATCCATTTCTTTGGGATCAGTTATTAGAAAATTATTGTATGCCTTTGTTGATGTCATGCTTCCTTGACTTTTTCATGTTTCTTGTTCCTTGCATTGATGTCTGCTCATTTGATGGAGCAGTCACATTTTCTAGACTTTACAGACTGGTTTTGGTGAAAAACACCTTCACGTGGAGGTGCGTGCAAGAATGTCATGTAGGTGGGGTGTGACAATTCCAGGTTTGCTGAAGGCACAGTATCTGTGCAGGTCTGTCAGCTGCAGTGAGCATCAGCAAAGGTTGCAGTGGTCTTCAACAGCCAAAGTTCTGGGTGTCTGCAGTGGTGGCAACGACAGTTGAGATCCCTGATGATAAAGGATGTTGGGGTCCACTTGATCTCTTTTTCTCCCCCAGATGAAGTTGTGGCCAAGGGGATCACTCTGGGTGCCAAGGGTGGCTCATGGATGCTCATGGGGCAGTGGTATCAGTATCTGATGCATGGCCGCTATGGAGTGTCACAGAGTTGGGGTCTAGAATGTAGGCATGCATGTAGGAACTGCAGCTCCAGAGTCTGTGATAGTTGGTGGCATGGGTTTCCAGGGCCCCTGCAGCAGCACTGGTAATACTGTGTGAGGCTTGGGTGTTTATGGAGCAGCTAGGGAGCTAGGGTCAAGAAAACAGGCATGTGCAGAACTACAGCAACTCTGGAGTTCAGAATGTGGATGGTCCTGCTGTGGTAGTGACTTGCTGTCCTTGGCACATGTGCTCATAAAGCTGCCACAGAGCTGGGGTCCAGAGAGTGGGCATGCACAGAGCAACCACAGCTCAAGGGTCTTGGGTACAAATAAACCTACTATGGCAGTGGCTCTGGTGTCCCTAGGAATAGATGCTCAGTGTGGCCATGGAGCTGGGATCTGGAGCATCCCAGCTCCATGGATCCTTGTCTGGATCCAGTCCGGATATACAAGCAGACTGCAGACTGTTGTTTCAAGGTATGGAACAATATACCTATGCACATACCTGCTCTAGCAGTGGCTGTGGTATCTATGATGCAAGAACTCAGGGAGAAGCCATGGAGCCAGGGTATAGAGCAACAGTAGCTCTAAGGTCTGGGGTGCCAGCTGGCCCACAGCAGCAGTGGCTTTGGTGTGTGAAGCATGTACATGTGTGATGCAGCCATAGAGTTAGGTTCTCTAATGAGGGTATACACACAATGGCCACAGTTCTAGGGTTCAGGGTATGCATGGGGTTGGTAGGGCAGTGATAGCCCCAATCCTAGAGTAGCAGAAAAGTGGCTCCTTCTTGGCTAGAGGATTGGGGAAGCAGCTCCCTCTCCTGGGAGGTGCATGGTGTGAATGGTTATTGGTTACCTTAGTGGCAAAAGCTGAGGCATCCTCTGTGGAGCAGGCCACTGTGATCCATGCAGAGAAACACTAAGGGAACCTCCATTGCCAAAGCTACGGGGAATCCATGGCTGTGGCAGGGGCTACTGAGGTCTTTAATGGCAAAAGCTTCCAGGTCCTCTGAAGAGCAGGCCACTGGGGACTGCAGTGGCACCTGATGCATGGCTGACATTGGTAGTCCCTGCTTTTCTTTGTTAGTAGCCATCTTCAGATGTTTCAGGTATACTGCTCTCTCCAGCAATCCTTTCTGTGCTGTTATTATCTGTTTTTCACTTCATTATGTTCCTGCAGGTTTTTATTTGTACTATTAAGCCCTTCCAGGGCTATTTTCATTTGTGAATAGCTGTCTGTTGTTTCTGTGGGGGAACAAAAGCTGGTATCTCCTACTCCACCATCTTCCTGATATCACTCTTATTACTTCTGTTTTGAAGGATGCAGCACACTATGATGAGACAGAAATTAAAGAAATCAAACTAACAGACTGATTTCATATCCTGACCTGGTACAGTGAGAGCTTAAAAATACTGTCAGAAAGAAAAATCAGGAATGTGGTATTACTAAAGTTTGCTGAACAAGTTAATTACTTGGAATTGCCAAGTAGATTTATAATCAGAAATGATTTTTTTAAAAGATTAAATATTTTCTTTACAGACTGAGAAGTAGACACTATGACATGTGGCCTGAATCTAGACCTCATAACAATCCAATAAATCCAAAACTGGGTTAAAAAAACCACATCTAGCATTATCCCCTTCTTTTCCAAGCCTTCTGCCTCTGTGCTGCTCATGCTTGTCATCCTCTTAGATCAGACAGAAAGAGCTATACCCTGGCCCCTAGTCTCTAACTCTTCTCACCAGCCCATCTCTAGCCATCAGTACTCTTTTCAGAAAACACAAATGTGATCTGATCTTTCCCCTGCTCAACATCCTTCAATTATCAACTGGCCCATAAATAATAGCATGTAAACTCTTGTGGTTGGGATTCTCTAGTGTGTGGCTCCTACTTTGCTTTCCAGCCTTACCTCCTGTTTACAATGTGCCCCATTGCCACTAACAACTTCACCTCCAATATACTCTAACTGCAAGTGTCCAAACATTTCTTGCATCCTGCTGCCTCCATACAAAATAGAACAAACTTGATATTTTTAATGGGAAATTCGGGGTTTAGTCCATCATTCACCAACTTTGAATTGGTACAAGTCACTTTCCCTCTCTCTTCATTGATTTCATCATCTATAAATAGGAAACTAGGAAGCATATATACTTTACAGAGCAACAGTCAAGGTCAAAGGAGAATGATGGTGAAAGCGCATTTTAAGTTGTAAATTAGCTTCTGGATGATAGTTATTATAAATATGGCCATTCTCCTTCCCAGTTAAATACTTAGCTCCTGTAGGTAAATGCCTTGTCTTCATTTTGATGTCCCAAATCTCACAATAATATCCCCTCAAAAAATGTGTGCTGAATAGAATGAAAACATTCTGTATTTTAGGTCCTAACAATTACAACATGCATCATTAAAGGTTTACACGATACAGGGCTATGGAGGACAGAATTCTCACACCCTCACAAATGAATTTTAAAGAAGCCTACAGATGAAAGAATCCATCTCAATAATATGCATTCTGTTTTCAAAAAGTAATTAGGTCAAAGGAATTAGCACTATTATGATAGGGCTTATTATTACTACTTTTCTTATGCTATTTCTAATAATAATAATATTTACAAGGATCCTGGGAGCTACATAATATAGGTAAAGTATAGAAAAAGTCAATGACTATTTTGTAGAAATTTTCACACCTTTAGCATTCATAAGATCCATGAAGTATTAGCTTTCATAATTCATAAGATCCATGAAAAAGTTTTCAAGATGCATTAGTTTTAAACTAAAGGGTAAAATAATGAAGGAAAATGGAGAGAAAAAAGAAGATAAAAAGAAGAAAGAAGTTGCCTTTGTTCATTCTTAATTGTATAATTGCATTTTATATTACAGTTACCCTTTCTTTCTTTCTTTACAGGTAGTACCGTCTGAGAAGGAAAGAATCAGAGAACACGGATTTTAAAAGCTAAAAGTTTCCTTATGGGTTTTCAATTCTGCTGTAGTTTGGATATGGTTTGTTTGTCTCCCCAAAATCTCTTGTTGAAATTTGATCTCCAGTGTGGTGGTGTTGGGAGGTGGGGCCTGGTAGGAGGTGTTTAGGTCATGAATAGATTAATGCCATCCCTCAGGGGTGAATAAATTCTCACTTTCTTAGTTCTTAGAGAGTTCTTAGTTCTTAGTTCTCACTTCTTAGTTCTTGGAGAGTGGTTGTTAAAAAGAGCATGGTACCTCCTTTCTTCTCTTGTTTCCTCTCTCACCATGTGATTTCTTGTGCTCAGGCTCCCCTTCACCTTCCACAATGAGTGGAGGTAATCTGAGGCCTGTACCAGATGCAGATGCAGGTGCCATGTTTCTAATACAGTATGTAGAACTATAAGGAAAATAATCCTCTTTTCTTTATACATTAGCCTCAGGTATTCCTTTATAGCAACATAGAATAGACTAACATAAACTCTAAACTCATTTTTCAAATGAAGAAATCGAGGCATAAAGATGAACCCAGTGGCTTAAAATCTGTAAGAGCAGATTAACTTTCTGCAAATTGACTTGACAGTTATCTTTAAATACGTATTCCTTCTAGAAAAGCAGACACTGCCACTTCTGTCTCATATAATGGTATCTTTATTTCCTAGAGAGTCTCTCCAATGTGACAGGAAGTGGTTTTCCTAAAGCTATGATTAACAGCCTCTATGCTTTGTGAGGCACCACAACTACAATGCAGGGAACAATACTCTAGTGCCCTCACAGAGTTTCGGAGCCTCCCACGGCTACTAATTTACTATGAGGGAGTAGGTTAGAACTCAAGAAGATTAGATTCTTCTTTATTATATCAGTATCCTTTTATTTTGTTAACCTAATGCCCCTAACATTTCCCACCATTATACTTCTTTCCTTCCTTTTATACCCAAAGTCCTTAAAATAAGTAGTGTATGCTTACCACCTCCTTTAACTTTCTCACTGTTTAATCTGCTTTTTGGCTGCTTTCCATATGCCAATATTCTGCATGTCAGGGACTTTCCTTTTAGACGAATTCAAATGTCTTTTCTTAATATTCTCCCTCTTGATTCCTTGGTCATATTACATAAGTTTAACTAATGCCCTTCTTGAAACTCTTCCATAATTTGGCTTTTATCATCCTGAACAACAAACTTTCCAACCAACACTGACCACTCCTCTAATTATAACTTATCCTCTTGTCTCTTTTCTGTGGGTATTTCTAAAGCTTACTGGTCTTATTGCTCTCTTCTCTTGGCAAATTTATCTATGCTGATGGTTTCAATGACCATGTCAATGTTAATGATCCCCAAATCTTGGTCTTTATTCCTGATCGCTCATGAACATTTTAATCTTATAACTCCACCATTCTCTTAGATCTTTGCCATATGCTAACTTATGTCTAAAGCCAAAGTCATGGTCATACTGACTAAATTGTGCTCCTCTCCAATATACCATTTTAAAAAGCTAACACTAGAAATTTCTCTTTTTTTATACATCAAACATATAGTCATCTTTACTCCCACTTTAAAATGTATTTGAAGAAAGGAGTAGTCAACTGTATTATTTATTCTTCGTTTTCTTGGTAAATGCCTTCATTTCTATATCTGTTGTCATTACCTGCATCCATTCACCCACCCATCCATCCATCCATCCATCCACTCACCATCATGCCCTGGTTAGTCTTCCTCCAGATAAACCTACTCGTAAGTGATCTGTACAAAAAACCTGCAGTGCCAACTTTCACTTGATTAAGTATATTAAGTGTTCCTGAATATATTAAGCAGTTCCATCTGATATAACTGTTAGTTCTCATATGCTTCTAACTTGAATTCTCTCTAAATTAAGCATCATGTGCCCAAGGCTGTGCTCTGTTACAAAAGGGTAGTATCGGTACAGCCTATAGCAGCTGCACTATGTCTTTTGTTCGTTCTTATTTGGGTTGAGAGCAGTTCCATGGGGAATAAAGAAGGTGGAGAGAAACATCCCACTGCAGTGACAGTTTATTTAATAATGTCCTCGTGGCAATGTCATCCTCACTCTTATGAAGTATTAATTCAAAATCTCTAGTTGTCATTTCTAGATTTTGCCAAAGAGTTACTTCCCTTCATGCAGCACAGCTTCCAACAATATAGAGCCCTTGGCTGCTGTACTTGGAGAGGCTGGCTTCTGTGCCAAAGACATGTATCATTCTGTGTGCTTTCTAGCTGCAGTCTCTTTAAAAGCCAACTGTGGGTAATCATCTCAGGGAATAGGCATCTATGTTGTAACCCTTGAAGAATGTTAGCAATCTTTCAATTTTCTACATAATTTTAAAGTCCTGTTGTTTCATAAGCTTATTTATTCTCTGTCTTCATTTGGCAAATATTGTTTGACAAATATTCTTGAGCTACTACCATTGGATACCAGGTATTTTGTTTGGTTCTGAGAATAAAATGTTAAATCTAATAGACCCAGACTGTGCCTTAATAGAGTGGGGAGGACAGATACTGGACAAACAATTATGAAGAAGTTTGAGGAGTATAATGAGGGAAGTACAGAGTTCTGTAGAAGCACGTGGTATTAGCATTATTATCTCAGTTCCACTACTTGTTGGCAGTGAGATCATAATAAAGTTGCTTAATCTCTCAAAGGCTCATTTCCTCATACCTAAAATTGTGACCAATAATAGCAGCTGCTTCATAGATTATTTTTATTAGGATTAAAATTTTTTAAATGCATTTAACGCAGATTTTGGCACATAGTAAGTACCCAATAAATGTTAACTGCAATAACAAAATAATACTAATTTTACATTTCAAATCATTTTATTGCATTAATTAGTACTTCTAAAACTTTAAATTCTGTTTTTTAAATTCCTGGCAGCTATATGTTTTCACTTCTGACTCAATGCTTTTAAAACTTCTGTATGTTTGTCCATTAATTCAGTTCTTCAGGCATTATTTTATTTAACAAATATTTATTGGGTACCCACTATATACCAGACCCTGTGTCAGGCACTGATAATAAAATGCTGAGCACAACAAATAGTATCCTTTCCCTGAGGAGCATACAGTCAACTGAAACAGAGGGGCATTAAATAAACCATCACAGGAAGAAGTACAGGATCACAAATGGTCTTAACATAGGTATAAGTACATTTAAAGAAAAAAAAAATGATCTTTAGCGGGGCAAGGGCAAACGAGATTCAAGCTATAAAATTAGAACTAGTCCTAATATCATGAAAATATTATACTTTCTTCTAAAGCCCCAATCCCAAAATTATAAGCATTAATCTTAAAGCCTAGAATATGTGTTTCCAATAAGCTTCTACTTCTTTGCTCTATAAGGTAGCTGAAAAAATCATACTATTTATTACAATTTTGCAATGGGCTACATTATTCAATTAATGACAGTTTAAATATGGTCATATTATTTAAAATGATAGCTACACTAAAATTCTGTTAACATTAGAAATATACTACTCGATTTCAATCTAACAATGCCAGCCACAACATACACGTTTGTTTTGCCAGTGAAAACAAGCAGACACATTAATGAATACACTGATGTTTTATTTAATTTGTTTCCAGGCCCTAGCTCAAAGCGCTTTAAAATGTGGACTCTGGAATCCACCCTAACTGTGAAACCTGTGGCTAGTTACTTAGAATTTCAGTGCTCAGTTCCTTTATTCAGTAAAGTGGGGTTAACAATAGTATCTACCTGAAGTGTTAGAAGAGAATGTGACATGTGCCAGGTGTGGTGCCTCATGCCTGTAATCCTAGCTCTTAGGGAGGGAGAGGTAGGAAGACAGCTGGAGCCCAGGAGTTTGAGACTTGCCTGGACAATATAGCAAGATCCCATTCTCCAGAATAGGGAAACAAAAAAGACAAAGAATAGAAGAGAATGTGACATGTATTGAGAACCGAGTAATATTAGGGATGAAATGGTAGCTATAGACACTAAGCTTAATTTCTTTTTTTTTTTTTTTTTTGAGACAGAGTTTTGCTCTTGTTGCCCAGGCTGGAGTGCAATGGCGCGACCTGGGCTCACCACAACCTCTGCCTCTTGGGTTCAAGTGAGTCTTCTGAGTCAGCCTCCCGAGTAGCTGAAATTACAGGCATACACCAGCATGCCTGGCTAATTTTGTATTTTTAGTAGAGATGGGGTTTCTCCTGTTGGTCAGGCTGGTCTTGAACTCCCAACCTCAGGTGATCCCCCATCTCGGCCTCCCAAAGTGCTGGAATTACAGGCATGAGCCACCGCGCCTGGACTCTAAGCTTAAATTTTTAACAATGAAGGATTTAAGGATATGACTTAGGGTGATCAGTCTCCCTAATTTGCTGGGGACTGTAGGGTTTCATCTGAGGAAGAACTTCCAGTGAGTCTCATAAACCAATGATGAAATGTATGATGAATCAAGAAGCATAATAAATCTAATTTGGGATACTTGAGGGTCATGAATTTTAGTCCTTGAATTTTGATTGGTTAACAATATTTTAGTGTTTGTCATATCTCAGAAGCAGAAAGCCAGGGAATAATAAATGGTGCCTCAAGCACACCTGGACTAGTCTACTACTTCCTAAAACAGGCAGAATTTAGCACCTGTCCTTTAACAAAGGCTTGAATAACCATAGCATTTAGAGGGAAGAGTTAAAGGTAAGAGAGAGACCACTGGTCTACAGATATGTCCTAAGAGCATCACAATAGGTATAGAATGAATAATAATGCTAAATTAAATTCTGGCATTCTTGCTTTTTTCTTATTCTTCTCATGGAAGGTATATATATTATCTTGATGTATTGTTTCCCTTATAAACCTTGAACCTTAATATGGTATCTAGCAAATGTTTGGTTTTTAACAAAAAATTGTAGAGTTGAATATTCTTAAGGCTGAAGAGATTAACTTTTTATATATATATATATTTTTCACTTTACAGATCAGTGCCTGTTGCAAACGTATATATCAATTTAAAGAGAATTGGAAAGTTCCAAGGTTTGTTGTCACACAGTTGACTTTGCAGGTTAGTATTTATTTTATCAAACATCACTTACGTGCCCTTTACAAATCTAGCTTTGGGAAATTACCATGGTTAGTTTTCTTAGCTCATGTTTCATGATGTACATAGTTTTGCCAATTGTTGTAATGTCAATATGGGACATATAATATGCTAAATACAGTACTGTATTTAGCAACTGTTTCCAGTAAAGCATTCTCCAGCTGTCTGGGAGTCACAATCCATAGTCTTAAATAGATGTATCTGTCATCAGTTTCATTAGCTTTGGATTATATGTGTCATCTGTTGGTTTTGGGTGTAAACTGGAATGTGCAAATATTTTTCTCATTATATATATATATTATATATATATTTATATATGTATAAATATATATATATTCCAAGTATAAATATATATATATATATTTTGTGTGTGTGTGTGTGAGACGGAGTCTCGCTCTGTCGCCCAGGCTGGAGTGCAGTAGCTGGATCTCAGCTCACTGCAAGCTCCGCCTCCTGGGTTTACGTGATTCTCCTGCCTCAGCCTCCCAAAATATATATTTTTAAAAGGCACATAATTCCCTAGATATTCGTTTTATTCCACAAATTCGGAATCCATAAATTTATTCTACAAATTTAGAATCTACAAATAATTTTGCATTTTAATTATATGTTATATTCTCATTTATTTGATCTATTATTTATAATTATCATCTATTTATTACATCCATTATATTTTCATTTCTGATGCCAGAATCCACCTGTGACTATTAAAGATGTAGAGAGGTTTGTTTGCCCTACATCATTCCCTAGTTCCCGCTGAGCATGTACTTAATGGAAAGCTGCAGCAGAGGACTGGGGAAAGCCTTAAATTGTTGGGTAAATGGTAAAGGAGAGTCTATTTTCATCAAATTGAGAGGCTGTGTGATTAATGTACATGTAATCACCTTAATAGATTTGAGGCAGTTTGCACTGTAAGCACAGATGGGCTGATGACATACAAAAGTAAAAGGAGAAAATCTTTATTAAAAGATCCTATGACACAGAAATATATAAGAAGACATAGATTTTAACTCTCAGTTTCCTCATTCACAAGGGTAAAAGAGAAAACAGGACAGTTATTTCACTTTGTTTAGAACAATGACTCCCAAATTAGTACTCCCTAAGGAAAGTTAAAGACAAGTGATCAGGACCTGGGTATCTCTCATCCCTGAGTCAAACAAAGCAGCTCCATGTTCACCTGTTTTCCATATTAGACCAGTTGGTAAATACTTAACAGCGCTGGAGAATGAGAGATGGGAAGGTTTAGTTTGTAGCACCTGAGACTTCAGGGGTGTAAATGTACATACTATGTCCAATTTCAAGCTATCAACATGACATAACCAATCACAATGTTGGGAAGAGATGTGCACAGTTGACTCTCATGAGGTAAATACTTATCTGGATGACCCATTGGCCTCTTTAGTGCATCTGCTGTGCAAATTACAATTAATTACCAGTGATATGTTGATCACTCCAAGTATATCTCTGGCTTCTCTTTCTGTCCTTAGCCTTTAGAGTCATTTTCTAAATACCTATTGGATACCTTTATTTTCAGCTTCAGCAGACAATTTGTACTCAGTTTGTCCAAAACCAAATTCACACCCCCATATATATACATATACTTCTGAATTCCCTCTCTCTTAATGGCATCATTATCTGCCCAATCATTGACAAGGAAACATGGGAGGTATCTTAGAAAACTTTACCTTCCATATCAGTTGAGCATCAAAGACTATTTATTTTACCCACAAAATACTTGTCAAATCAATCCTATTCTCTTGTTCTTCATCTGTACTCCTTTAGTTCAGACCTTCATTTTTGTATTATAATAACCTCCTTACTGGTTTTACCTTTTCCCCTTCATTTCCACATTTTTATGAGTTATTTTACCAAATATCCTTTGTATAACAAAACACTCATTGAAAACTACTCAATGAAAATCCATGGACCTCACAGACACTAAGATGTTTTGCCACAGTTTGCTTCCAGACTATTTTTTCATTTTCATCTGCCAATGAATCCCCTACAATAAAGATAATAAAAAATAATTTCTGCTCCTTCTCAACCACAAGCTTAAGACAGATATCACAAATTAATCACAGCCAAGCTTTCACATGGAATAAGGATATAGCTTCAGAAATCTCATCATTCAACCATGGCTTTCAAGCAGCTACCTACACACTCACAAGAATTTGTTCATGAAAGGCAGCATACTTGGCACCCATTTATCCACTCTTCCACTTTTTATACCATAACAATACTTGTCATTCAAAGGACATACCATGTGGAATTATGCCATCATGCCTTTGAACATGCTATTCCCTTTACCTGAATTATCTTCCCCGTTCATATTTTTCAGGTATATTTACATTTCATCTTTCAAATTTTCTCTCAGGTGTCACTTTTTCTTTGACATTTCCAAGACATCATCCGACCCCCCAAACTCCAAGGAAGCTAAACCCTTTATCCTCTGTGCATTGCAATTATCTGTATGCTGACTCCTCAACTAGATTGAGTTTTTGTAGAAAAGGGAAGTATCTAATTCGTCTTTGTTTTCTTAATATCTAACATATTTTCCAGGACACAGTAGGTTCATAATAGGTGATTGTACAATTATTGAAATATACAAGAACACACACACAAACCTGCCTCTAGCCTATTCCTCACCCCAATTAATCTCCCTAGACTAATTAGTTTTAGATGTTTATAAAGTGTAGAACAAATATCAGATTCACCTTCAGGCCCCATGATGACTTTACTACTAGTTAAAGTAAGATGAGTAATTTGGTACTTCCCTTAAAAGATTGAACTGGTTAATTCCAAAGCATTCTGGCTCAAAGAGATGAGGATAATCCAATAAGTCAATAAGAATAACCTTACTTCATCAACAGGAACTAGATAGAAATATAACTCTAAAGCTCTATATCCTTTCTTTGTATGTCTTTTAAAAAGAAGCAAAAACATTGAGGTTATAATGTATAGAAAACATTTTTAAATCAGAAAGAAAGAAATTTGTACATTTCAGGAAGATTTTTCTACCACTATATATAATGCTATAACTAAATAGGATTTTCTTACAAACTTCTGAGAATTAGAAAAAAATCATTCCCAGAGTATTCTTTGGAATTGCCATTTCAATGGTGATGAGAAACATGTATTTGAAAGACAATATGAATAACAATATGCTTTGACTAATGTCTACTCTCAGTATTTGACTGGTATACTTGGAGGAAATCCATGAAATATTTGACCATAAAATTGTCAACACTGCAAGAGGATTTTCCTTGCCTGATGTAAGGTTGTCAGATATTTAGTTTGAACTCAGATTTATGGATAAATAAGAATCTCCATCCAAACTATGAACAATTATTGTCCTTGATTTCCTATTCCACATCACCAGCAATGATCCTAGGTTCTTAAACATTCACCACAGAAATAACCTAAGTTTATATATGTTGCAGTATAGACTTTTTTCCTTCTTCCAAGGCTCATTTTTTTTTATTCATTATTTTCTCATTTCTTAAATCAGAGATTCTTAGGATGAGTTTATGGTGTCCGTGAACCCTTAACACTACATATAAATCATGCAAAATATATGTATATTTTCCTTGGGAATAGTATAGTTTTAATATTTTTTACAAAGGTATGTGCATCAAAAAACCCATGAAAGACTGCTCCATTAAAAGTTGCTTTCTGTTCTATATTCCCTCTTCAACAATATTTTTCTTTTATTATTTGCTATGTGTTCAATCTCTACGGCTGTGAGAGCTTCATTTCCCATTTAGATGATATCCTGATTATGGACAACAGCTACCACACACAGAATCGCTCTTAAGCTCTAGATCTGTATTTCTAAATGCTACTGGACTGACCCCTTAACCTCATATGTCATTCCAAAATAATGACTGAAGGCCAATTCATTGGATTTAGCACTGGAAAGACAAAGCGGTCTGCCTCAAAGATGTTTTTATCCTTTACTGAGCACATAGTATGCTCTAGGAATTGTGCTACAGATTTTACCTTAAAAATGGCATCCCATTTAATTCTCCCAACAAATCTGTGAGATTTACAGATAAGGAAACTGAGATTCAGAGAAATTATATAACCTGCTTAAAATTATGTAATAATTTAGTTGGGAAGACCAAATTCGAATTGATTTTGTCTGTCTCTAGGGTCTAAGTTTTTATCACTATGTACTTCTTTTAATAGTTCATAGTTGGAAGCAGGTCATTGCAATAACATTTACACTACGGTAAGCACAGGATCACCTACTACTGAAAAATCCTCTACAATTACCAGTGGCCTCAATAACCAAGTCCATAGTCTTTGTCATCCTGTAGGCTGGAAATTCATTTGTCCCTCTTGTCTTCTTAGGATAATTATTTTATTTTCATAACCCTGTTCAAATGAGTGTCATCTTCTAAGTAATTCACTGAGGCAAAATTAGTGAATGTGCCTCCCTGTTCTCCTATAACACTTATGCCCTTACCATAGGGCTTGAATGTAATAATTTGTTTACTGATCTCTCTCCATTCCCAGATAAATCTCTTGGGGAGAGGAGCTATGTTATGTTTCTCTAGCACCAATGATGATAGTGCATTGCCTAGAACATATGGCAGGGTATTCAGTAAGTGTTTGTACAGTGAATAGTATTCAAGCTTTATCTGTCTTTGATGTTGAGCATCTTTACAGGACAGAAAACCTCAATATAACATATCTTTGATATGGCCATTTTCTGTATACATAAATATCATTTAAGTAATATCACATAAATGCTCCACAAAATATGGATAGCTTTTACATTTTTATGTATACATTTTACATTGTTTTCTAGAAGTTTGACTTTCACTCTTCAACTGTTTGACCAACTGACACATATGTAGAGGGGAAACTATTATATGGGGCTATGAATAAGATGATATTTTCTAACTTGCTTGCTTGGTAAAAGAATTTTTTGTGTAAGAAATGAGATTTCAGAAAAGTCATAATAATTTAATAAAAAACAAGAAAATACTTGGAAGAGGTATGAGAAAACCCATGATAGTCTGTTCAAGAAGAAGATGGTAATGATTAATATTGGAGAGGGGTACCAACGTAATTCAATGGGAGAAACAACAGTCTTTTCAGCAAAAGTGCTGGGACAACTGGATATCCAGATGAAAAAGAATGAAGTTGTACCCTTACCTCACAAAATTTACAAAAATTAACACAAAGTGGATGAAATATCTAAATGTAATAACCAGAACTTTGACAAAACTCTTAAAAGACAATATAGAGACAAATTTTTATAACCTCAGATTTGACAACGGTTTCTTAAACAGGACATAAAATTGGTGAAAGAACAAGCGATAATTTTAAAAAATTAGACAAATTGGACAAACAATGATAAAAGTACAAGCAGTGATAAAAAGCATAAGCAATTATAGAAATTACATAAATTGGACTTTATCAACATAAAAACTTTTGTGCATCAAAGAACACTGTCGATATAAAGAATTACTCTTGAGTATAAAAAAACCCACACAATGGGAGAAAATATTTGCAAATCACGTATCTAAGAGTCTAGTATCCAGAATATATAAATAACTCCTACAACTCAACAATAAAATAACCGAATTTAAAAATGAGCTAAGAGTTTGAATAAACATACCTCCAAAGACAATAAAAAATGGCCAATAAACATAGGAAAACATGCTCATATTATGGAAATCAAAACCAGAATGAAATATCACTTTATCCCCACTAAGGTGGCTACAATAAAAAGAACAACAATAACAAATGCTGGCAAAGATGTAGAAAAATTTGGACTTTCATATGTTGCTCATGGGAATGTAAAAAGTTACAGCCACTTGGAAAACAGTTTGGCAGTTCTTCAAAAAGTTAAACATATAGTTATCATATAACACAGTAATTTTTCTAGATATACACTTAAGAGAAATGAAAACATATGTTCTCATAAAAACTTGTATACAAATATTCATAGCAGCATTATTCAAAATAGCCCAAAATAGAAACAACCCAATTGCCCATTAACTGATGAAAGGAATAGACAAATGTGGTATATCTGCACAATGAAATATTATTCAGGCATAAAAAATGCTATAACATAGATGAACCTTGAAAACATGGTAAGTGAATGAAGCTAATCAAAAAAGACTATATATTGTATAAGTCCCCCACCCCTGCCTTTTTTTTGAGATGGAGTCTCCCTCTGTCACCCAGGCTGGAGTGTAGTAGTGCAATCTTGGCTCACTGCAACCTCTGTCTCCCAGGTTCAAGCGATTCCCCTGCTTCAGCCTCCTGAGTAGCTGGGATTATAGGCGCCCACCACCATGCCCTGCTAATGTTTGTATTTTTAGTAGAGGCAGGGTTTCTTCCTGACCTCAAGTGATCTGCCCACCTTGTTCTCCCAAAGTGCTGGGATTACAGGCATGAGCCTATTTATATAAAATTTCCAGAATATGCAAATCCATAGAAGCAGAAAATAGATCAACATTTTCTAATAGCTGGCAGAAGGAGGAATGGGTAGTGACTGCTAATGAGTATGGAGCAGCTTTTTGGAATGATGAAAATGTTCTGAAATTAGTACTGATAGCTTCATAATCTTGTGAATATACTAAAAACCACAGAACTGAACACTAAAATGATAAATGTTATGGTACATAAATTTTATTTCAGTTTTTAAAAAAGTACTTTTTTACATAGCATTGTTGTAAGACTAAATTAAAGAAAGTATGTAAAGTGCACAGGACCTGTTTTCGACAAATACTAATTCTTACTTTTTTTTTAAAGGATTGAATGGTAAAGATGGCTTTCATTCATTTGGGGGAAATAAAAATAATTACAGTTTATATGAGATATGGAAAGAGGATACAAGTCTGTTAAAATATTGTTTTCAAAATACTTCGTATAGGGCTAAAGAATCAAAAGGACCACTTTATCCACATTTTCCTGACTAGTGAAATTTGCGCTAATGTAGGTACACCAAGCTGTGCTTCTTATAAGTATCACTGCAATAACAAACACCTAGGGATGGACACAGCCCTCCATCCAATAACTGTGTGAACTCCTTACCAAATTATTATTATGACTAATATGTTGGTTGCTATATCACATAATAGATATGAAAAAATACAATGTAATCACAATAACAAAAATGTCAAGAGTTTCATATCATCATTAATAGAGCTACTGGCTGTAGCAAAAATATTTTAAATTATCAAAGCTAACCTATAATGTTTTCATAGGTACAATATGTAGTGGTGAACACTTAACTTTAAATAGCACAGCACATTGTAAAAGTCACTCTGTGTCATAAGAAGTGTATATAAATAACTGTTTATGATTCTACATCCCTGAAAAATGTGTATGCTGCACTAAATGTTTAATGTGTCCTTGTCCAAAGGGGAATACAATATTAATTTTGTTTTGAGGACAAGTTGACTCCAGACAAAAATAGGTAACTTAGGTAGGTACAACAATTTTAGAAAATTCTGTTCCTGAGGTGGTGGGATTTCAAAAGACACTCTGTAAATTCATCAAAGTTTAATGATGAAGAGACACAATAAATGTTATGAAGTTTAGTGGGGGATACTTTGGAAGTAAATGCCAAAGATTAAAATTTAGAGAAGACCAAAACCACAAAACAGTTCACAAAGTTTTAGTTGAATGAAAAATTGTAAAAAAATCACATCCAATTTCTTCAAACAATTTGTTTCTTCTGAGATTTCGGGTTTAATTTTGGTTATCCCATGACATGTAGTTCACAACACTAAGAAAAGAAGGGAAAAAAAGAAAAAATATATTTTATTTGCATAGTTCATATTTTTAATATTAATGTACATATCTAAGAATGTTTTCTTCATAGAGCTTTCATTCTACTTTTGTTTTATGTGTAATTAAAATTCAAGAGGATTTGACATCCCAAATACTTTTTTTTTTTTAATTATACTTTATGTTCTAAGGTACATGTGCACAACGTGCAAGTTTGTTACATATGTATACATGTGCCATGTTGGTGTGCTGCACCCATTAACTCGTCATTTACATTAGGTATATCTCCTAATGCTATCCCTCCCCTCTCACCCCACCCCACAACCCTGGTGTGTGATGTTCCCCTTCCTGTGTCCAAGTGTTCTCATTGTTCAATTCCCACCTATGAGTGAGACCATGGAAACCATCATTCTCAGCAAACTATCGCAAGAACAGAAAACCAAATCATTTTTAAATGTTTTTCTGTATATGGTCAGCAGAAAACACAAAATAAAGTAATCCTTCCACCTCAGTCTCCCAAGTAGCTGGGACTACAGGAACGCGCCACCACACCCAGCTATTTGTTTATTTTTCATAGAGATAGAGTCTCACTATGTTGTACATTCTCTACCTATCATTTCTTTATTAATTCTAACCTTAATGAAATAGTTCCTGATTTTTAGATTTACCTCCAATTTCCCCATCCCATCTTAAATACTACCACAAACTGTTCTGAAAACTCTTTTCTAAATACACATAAGTTTCCTTCTCAAGAACCCATAATTTCTCCTTGTTTATCAAATCAATTTTAAGTATCAATCCTAAGATACCCCATCAACTAAGCTAACTTTGCTTATCTAGTTGTATTTTCCCCATTCCCTAACACATACTTCAATCAGACTAATTTTCTTCATTTCCTCAATGTCAGACTCATACTTCTCACTTTATCATGTTTAATTATAAAACCTACTCATCACTTACTTAAATTGTACCCATACTACAAGATCCATCTTGTGAAGTACTTGTTTGTGCCATATGTTCTTCACAATAACTTATATCTTGTATTGTTTATGACATTTAATCAATAAGCCATGTTTCTCATGTAATTGAAGAATAGGCTGGTGAAATCTTAAGTGCTGAACCAATATGCATTGAACTGAACTAAATTTATATAGTTAACTTGAATTTATATACTTCAATATTGTACTGTTGAGGTTAAACATCTTAAAAATTACTTTCATATTATTTTATATTATTTATTTGGTCACTTCCAAGTTTTCTCAGTGACAGAGCTCATGAGGTTGAGACCACAGTGAGCTGTAGCTGTGCCACTGCACTCCAACCCAGATGACAGAGCAAGACCCTGTCTCAAAAATAAATAAAAATAAATGACAGATGAAAACTTTATTCCATCATATGATGTAATTTTATACATGTGGAAGTAAATGAATAAGCTTTCATGCACAGAGCACTGGAAATTTTGATGTAGTTTATTCTGTCCAATATATAAAATTATCTAGGAAAGTAATGAGTACTTAGTGTAATTCTCCTGTTTTCTGAGTTCACCTGTTGAGGAAAAACTGAAGGGTGTTTTCGTAGTCAAGGTTCAAGTGAATTTAAGTCCTGAGGGATGAAAACTAAAGTATATATACACATAAATATTTTAGTAAACTTTCTTAGGAGATACACACACACACACCCCTCCTAAGAAAGTCTCAAGGAAAAAAATATCAGTGGGGTGAGCCCTTTTAGGAGAAGCAGAATAAAAGACTGATTACAAATCGAAAAGCCAAAGAAGAAGCCACAGACAGAAATGGAGACAAGATCCAGAAGCCAGGCTGAAACAGGAGGGCAATGAATCAAGCCAGGAAAGAACTGATATGAAGCCCACTGGTGCCTTAATAGGGGCTGAATATGTGGGCTACTTTAAAGGTGAAAAAGTCTCTTGACTCCATAGATACAACAACACATATTTCTAAAAAGAAATTCATTGAAAAGGGGAAGGAAAATTATTTTATTCCTTTAGAAAGTATAAGATCAAAGAACAGAGCAACATTTTTCCAAATCTGCTCAAATCTTGCCAGACATGGCATTGTGTCAGTCCACTTCTACTTACAGAATTAGTCATAGTGCTTCTAATTATGACCACTGCAAAAAAAGTAAAAATACTAGTAAAATGTAAATTGAAGTGAAAACTATTCATTTATAGGAAAGGTATCATAAAACTCACAGACATTCTTAGAACTGGAGATTTATAAAATCTAGATACCAACTGAATATGCAATTGTTTCTTCTGCATTATTTGCCCAGGAGAACCAATACTTCACAAACTGTGTTTAGACTATATTAGCTGAGCAAAATTAATGACAAGAGAATGCCATGAGACAATTTTGATGGTGGCTTTTCATATCATGAATACTTATCTTTCAAAAGAGGAAGCAATATTAAATATGCTTAATATGGTTTAATCCTCTCAAAGACTTTGTAAGGTATGAATGAAATTCGAACATGTGTGTCAGTTAAGTTTTAGTACAGGAAACAGAGTAAGTTTCAGGTATTTTAAGTAAACAGGGATTTAAAACAGGGAATAAAATGCTTACTAAATCTTTGAAAAGGCTAGAGAGAGAGGCTCTAGGCTGGGAATTCAGAAATGTTTCCAGAACACTGTAGAACTGACTTATTAGAGAAAAATGACCTTTGCCTCAATCAGAAAAGTGGGGACTCCAGAAGTCACTACAAAATTTATTGACTTCAGAATCACACCACTGTAGCTACAATTAAGAGATCAGGGAGCCACTACTGCTCACACCCCTACAGCCTCTCAAATCCTAGAACTCAGATGCTGGAACCCATCACAGAAAAAATCATGTTTCCACATCTCACTTATTAGCAGAAAACAATGGAAGCAGCAGGAATATGACCTCCACTTGACTTTTGCCTCCAAATTTCAACAAGTGCATCTAATTGGATGACACTTATTTACATTTGGAAGTTTAATGGCACAGGAATCTGGGAGAATGCAGTTGTTAGCTTTCCAGCTGCTGTAGTATAGAAATACACAGTATGAAAAAGTGCAAATGGTTGCCAGTTGGCCATATCCACCATACTGAGATTCAAAGGTTTTACAAATTTCTTATCCAAGGTCACAGAACTTGTGTGTGCTAGAGCAACAAACTTGAATTCAAAGATTTTGGCCACTTGCCCAGTGCTCTTTCCACTACATCAGTCTACAGCACTGATTACTCTCTGAAGACATTTGCCAAAGGAGACATATTTTCAAATCTTGTGCTAATTATATTTTTCACTGAAGCATTAATTCAGGCATCTGTGAACATCGTTACCTTTTAGTCTTATGTCAAACCTAGTTCTTCATCCAAACTCAGACTTAATCTTATTTTACAGTAATTACAGTTAAACCAACACTGCTAGGGTTTAATACCTTTGAGTATTTTTCTCAGCAGGCTTGCTGCTTAATCCATTTAATGTCAGAACAACACAAACCTTCTTATTAAAATGGGGGAAAGGACATTATTAGAGACTGCATTAGTGTTTTTTTCTTCTTTGGGGTAAAACCTACCAATATGGCAATATTTGCACCTTATCTTTATTTTGTTTTCTGTTGACCATATACAGAAAAACATTAAAAAAGGAAAGATTTCAGATGTTAAATCCTCTTGAATTCTAATTACACATAAAAGAAAAGTAGAATGAAAGGTCTCTGAGGCAAATATTCCCAGATTTGTACTTTAATATTAAAATTAAAAACAGGAACTATGCAAATAAAAATATTTGGACAAAATGAAAAAATATAATGCCTCAGTAATATCTCATTAATATTCAATTAAATCATCACTTTCATTTCAAATGCACTTTAAAGTAATTTGGGGAACATATTTTAAAATGCACATACAATGACCTAAGTACAAAAATTCCTAACATATATCGTAAGAGAAAAATATAAATTACTACCTAACACTTCTGATTAGACTTAAGCAACAATACTATGTGAAAATTAAAGAGATGATTAAATTCATATGAATAAAAGGTAGATATCATTATCATAGTTAGAAGAGATTTGATTGTGCTCTTTAAACAAGGAAATAATTATTGTCCCAAAGTTGTTACATCAAGTGGATCTAGTAGTTTTGTGCTAAGAGCATATAGAAAAAAATATAATAGGCTGGGCGCGGTGGCTCACGCCTGTAATCCTAGCACTTTGGGAGGCCGAGGCGGGCGGATCACGAGGTCAGGAGATCGAGA
>NW_012119243.1:118004-126363 GCF_000951035.1 Colobus angolensis palliatus | reverse complement strand
ATATATATATATATATACACACACACACACACGTAAAAATAAAGAAACACTGTATGTGGTTTTTAAGGATCAAATAAAAAAGTTATCTGAGTCTTGTGTAGGTTACATCAGTTTCACAGATTATTTATCTCCACATATTAATCAGATACAGAATGTTAACTTTGTAAGAGTTGACACATTTTTAAATCAAAGGGAACTATTGTGTTCAGCATAGAAAGCAGTGAAGGCTGTGATTAACCTCGAGAGAAGTTTGGGGTGCTTGCTAGAGAAAACAATTGATCCTGAGATTTTTTCTGAACACTTCTATTTGTCATTGGAACCCATCTTTTGTAAAAGACTGTTTTCACTCCTGAAAGTCATTATGTACTCTCTTGTGTACACACACAAACACTTCTATATATAATATACACACATAAAAATGTTGAGGGGTATATTATTATGCTTTTTACATAGGAAACTAAAATAATAAGTTCAGTTTAACTTCTAACTTCATTCAGATTAGAAACAAAAATAATTGAAAATTGTGATAGCATATTCTTTTTTGTTGACGGATCTTTCACATTAAAGTCAGCAGTATTATTTGGTAAGTGGGCTAGAGAGTAGAACTTAAAAAATATATCCCTATCTCAGTTATCCCACATATTTAGTATCCTATAAGAAATGACCAGGCTGGGCATGGTGGTTCACACCTGTAGTCCCTGCACTTTGTGGGACTCAGGCAGGTGGATCACCTGAGGTCAGGAGTTTGCGACCAGCCTGACCAATATGGTGAAACTCCATCTCTACTAAAATTACAAAAATTAGCTGGGTGTGGTGGTGTGTGCCTGTAGTCCCAGCTACTCAGAAAACTGAGGCTGGAGAATCGCTTGAACCCGGAAGGCGGAGGTTGCAGTGAGCCGAGATTGCGCCACTGCACTCCAGCCTGAGTGACAGACTGAGATTACATCTCAAAAAACAAAACAAAACAAAAACAAACAAAAAGAAATGACCAAAGACCATAAGTTGTAAACTACAGAAGCTGAAGGCACCTTTATAATGATTTTAGATATACATAATTATATATATTATTTAATATATACATGTTTGTGTGTGTGTGTACATTTTTTTAAACACTTGCTTTTTAAACAGACTTATGTTGGACATATATTTCAATGTCAAAGATAGTGCTTTTCATTATTCTTTAGGTAAAATAATGAGGTGTACATGACTCTAGTAAGAGCTCATCGGAAAATAATATTTGACACTCCTTTACTGTTTTTGTTTTCTTATTTTTTGACTATTAATTAAAAGGATGTGTAGAAAATATGAAAAATTAAGTGTTAATTTCATGGTGACAGATATATTTACCATCTATTTTTTCTGAGCATAACATATAGTAATATAGAACTCAGAAATTACTGGCTTAAATCAATGCTATTGTTTATTACCAAATTAACCATTATTATTCTAGTCATCTACTGAGCAGTATAGTTTCCAAATAAAACTTAAATTGCCACTTAGAGACCTGACCCTAAAGATGTAATGACATAAAGTGCTCAGTTTTGAGAAGTGTATTTCACTTTGTGTACTGATGTATTTTCCTCATCTTGTTGAGCAGATACTACAAGGTAAGAAAAGGGCTATTAAGTTACAGCTATTAAGTACTATTTATTATTATTGAAAAAAAATCACCTTTAGCTCAACCGATAATGACATTTCTTTTAGAAGGACTGAGTGTTTGTGTGTCTAAAACCATGACCTACTTCATAATTGGCTAATACCTTCAGTATGAACAAACTTTTTAAGAATAAACTGTTGTATGTGAGGCTATTTCTTTTATTAATATTTCATGTAGGGCATGTTTATAAAGATTTGAGAAAATTCTATCAGAATGTCAACCTTTTTATATCCTAAAATAGGCAAATATTAATTAAAACAAAATGGTCTGGGGGATTGAATTACCCCATACTGACCTCCATTTTTCTCATCATCTTGTTAATGCAGTTCTTACTGAAATTAACATTTGTCTGAACTGTTCAAGAGTAACTCAAAAAATCAAAGTTTGCATTTTATATCATTCATTTGCTTTACATATACAATCAAAGCACTCTAGCAGGATACCGATTGGTGTTTTTAGTAATACAGGTGTATGTCGACTTTCTTTTATAGGGGAGATTTGCTTCAAAGAATTATACAAAACGCTGGCATAAATATGACCACTCACAAAATGTGTTTAAATAATAATACGGAAAAATGCAACACAAATATGTAATGAATATTTGAAAACCCTAGTTTCTGAAGAGTTTAGATAGTGATTGTTTACATTATAATCTACTTGGTATTTCTTTAAATACCAATGTATCCCAAAATAATTATTCGATTCACATGCTTTTCTCTGAAACATATTTGCTTTATGTAATTCTTTATTTAAAGACTCAGATCACCAGAATGAATTCAACCAAAAGCCAGGATTAAAAGAATGTAAGAGATTTGTCCAAGATCTGGGAATAAATTGAATCCTTCCTACTCATTTTCATCAGAAGCCCTCACTTCTGTGAAGGCAGATGGGAGCTCCATCTACATTCAGGCAGGAAGACCACTCAACTAAAGTTTCAAGTTTTACAAGGAAAATTCCTACAGCTTGCTTTAGGAGGGAAGGGTGGAGACCATTCTGTTTTACATGACACTCCATCCTCAGCTATATCCCCTTGATTAATTATGTAACCAGATCTCCTTCATCAACTTACCAATCAGGTAATGGCAGGTATTTCTGATGCTTGGTATGGGATCTGATCTGAGTGAGGAGAGTCCTAAGAATATTACTTATAGCAGCTGTTTTGCATAGCATTAATGTGAAAATATTTAACTTGCAGTACAAGTTAACATTTGTTCCAGAAGTTTTTTTTTAAAAATCTATTATTTTAGCATGTAAGTCGTATAGACATAAGTCCTGTCTACTGATACATTAGAAAGTCTTAGAAAAGTCAGCGATTATATACAGGGAAGTGGATGCATAAGAACAAGCAAAAAGGTATTAGTAAGGCATTAGAAACTATTACCATCTTAGTAAAATAACTAGTGAATACAGCAAAATGAATAATTCGTGGTTAGTATAAATCAGCTAAATTCTTGAAATGCACAACTAACTACACATATTCTTCAGCCCACAGAGGCTGTACAATGGAGATTTGGGATTCTAACTTTGTTTTTAAACTGGAGAAGTGCAGAAACTTTGAATCTTTTTAAATTTATCTTCCATCTGTTTCCTGTAATATCAAGATTTAGAGCAAGGTCTAAAGCTTTATCTCACGTAAAAGCTAGGTGCCTAATAGTCTCCCTCCTGACCTCCCATGGAAACAGTTATCAGGCTTCAGATATTTTTTTCTCTCAATTTTTTAACTTGGAAGTACATGGCTATTTATTTTTGCACATATTTTCTTTCTATTGTGCAATTTTTCAACACATGGCAAAGTTGAAAGAATACCACAAATGTTTGTATACCTTTCACAATTTGTGTGTGTGTGTGTATATATATATGAATGTTGCAGCATGTATTTCCTGAGAATAAGGATCTTCTGTTACATAACCACAATACCTCTATCACCTGTAAGATCCCGATTCCAGGACACAACCTAGATAAATTAAATAAAAATTTTTGTGGTGGAACCAAGGATCAGTAATTTTTACAGTTCTCAAGTGACTACAATACACAACAAATGTTGAGAACCACTGTCCACATATTAATTAAATTTGTTAAACATTTTCAGTAAAGAATACATTTTGTTTCTTAATATGAATAAGAATGATAGCCTTTTAAAGTTTAGCAAATCTAAATTATATATTTCAGGTCAGCGTTTTACAATAAGTTACTTTTCCTTAAGTTGTTCTTATCAAGTTAATAATTTTCTGTTAAATAAATGTATTATATCTTAATTTCAGTTTCTTCTATATCATGATTTAAAATGCAGAAAGTATGTATTGTTATGTAGATTCCAAATATATTTATCTCCAAAGTTAAATGGATTTTAGTAAAAATGATATTTATACATATATAATAAAATGTTTAATAAATTAAACATGAATCTTAGCACGTGAAACACAAAGCTTTTTTTTATAACTTTCCCCATAATCAAATTTCAAATTAGTGAGAATTAAAGGGCTGGAAAGAAAAAAAAAATCGAAATCCAAACTTACTGCATGTTAACATTTTAATAATGTACTTTCACGTGTTAAAAACCTAAATGTTTCTTACAACAAAGCATTATCCACAAGTGAATTAAAAAAATTCTGACTAATAACAAATTATTCCTATATTGTAGTTTCTTTGTCAGAATTAAGATTAGCATTATCTATTAATTACTTCTCTGTGGCTTCTATGACACTGTTGTATCCAAGCAACTAAAGATGACATTAAGCATTTAGATGTCTATGTCTGTTCTTCAGTGTTAAAAGCAAGCAATGTGTAAACTGATTATTTTTAATAAACGAATCAGAACAGTTCAAAGTGAGATAAGTTATACATTTTAGACTGGAGTAGAAGTCACAAGACCCAGATTCTAGGCTATGATTAGCACGGCCCTTGATCTCTCTGGGCCTGAAGTTTCTCACCTGTTAAATGAAGGATTTAGTTATGCCAAAGGTCCCAAACTTTCTCAGTTCACAGCATTCCTAGTGTCTCAGTCAGTTTTTCATGGTGTTGCAAGCTAAAAGAAACACCTAACAGTTCCATTTATTAAACAGTTAAATCCAAACTTATGTTTGTCTATCCTAACAACTTAGTAGCTATTTAAAAAATAATACATATTAACATTTTTCATCTTAATGGGATGTGCACATCTGTTGGGCACTTTATAACTTCTCAAACCTTGGAATAAACTTGGAATCCACTACCCTCATTCCTGTTCTACAGTAATTTTCTCATAGTCCTTGTGTTTTATTACAGCAATTTACAAAAACACAGCCTCACAAAGATATGATGATGTTGTCAAAAGGAATAAAGTACAATTTAATGTGTAGAAGTTCTGAACTACCTCAACAAAGTGGTTTGCATGGTGTCCAACTGATGTCACTGTGTTGGCCTTGAAAATTTAAAATATTCCATGATAGTGTCCCTGTAAGTTTGTTGTGTACTGAGGCACCTGGTGCCTCAGTACATAGTTTAGGAAGCATAGACTACCCTCTGTAAAATACTTCATATAGTTACAATGTGTGCTGTAAACTGTAAAAGCAGGGTATGAGTGAAATAGATAATTCTGAGGGCCTGAAGTAAGGAGCTGCAGAATTGAAGAGGAGATTAAAAAGTGATACATGTTCAGTCTGCATGAAATACCCCTTCCTCCCCAGGTCACCTATAAAATGCCTACCCATGCCTCAAAACTCAGTTCAAGCTCCCTCAGGGTAACCTTCCCTTACCAAGTCAAATCCACCTATTATACAATCTCAGAGTATTCATTTCACAGTACTTGTTCCGTTTGTAATTATACATTCATTTGTGTAACTATCTGATTAATTCTTGTCTCTCTCATTAGAATGGAAGCTCTAAGAGGAAATAATATGTCTGATATCGCTACCATAACCCAGTGTCTGGTATATTATAGGGGCTAAAATCTTGCTTAGTGAAATGAACTGTGATAGAATAGGTTGAGCATTCATTTTGATTATTTTCCTTTATTCAAGAACAGCTGATATTTATAACAGCATTCCTAAAATACTTTTATCATACTATTTCGCAGGAGAAAGAAACCCATATACATACAGCTGCATCTGAAACCTCAAAGTAAGCTCAACCCAATTTATTAAAAGGATGCTCTTTGAATAAGGTAATCAAATGTTCACTGACTCTTATAGCCAAATTAATTGTTATGAGAAAAAAAATCATGTAACTACAAAAAAGAAAAAAAACTGCTCACAAAAAAATTTTTAAATCTTAGCAGATGGCCACAAACCATACTTTGAGAACCATGTTCCACAGTGCCAGTACAGGAAGTTTCTAGATAATGGCAGCTCATTTTTTTTTAAATGGCATTACACTACACAAGTTTTATTCACATACTAGCAAAACTGTTAAGGTAAGTTCAGTTACTATCAAAATGAATTCTGGGAATTTTATTGATATTCAATTTTAATCTTAATTATGCAAATATCTGTTACTTAACTAAGACTGTGTAACGTAATACAGCATATGACTTCTGGATAATGAAAATAACCCTAAACATAAAAAATAAGGGTATGAAAGTCAAAATAAGGTGGAAAATGACTGTACCAAATAGCCAACAACCTTAAAAAGGGTAGGATTTTTTTAAATCACTAAATTAAGATTGGTTCATTGCATTTAGTACATCTCTTTTATGAAGAGGAGTTATAAGCTACAGAATTAATATATTATGTTTTTATATAAAATTTTCACCCTTCAAGGGTTCCTAGCTAGGAGGAAATTATTCTTTTACATTTACACGTTTTGAGTAAGCACAGATAAATGAAGAAATGAAAGAGAAGGGAAAATAGAGATGGTTGATTTTGCCTCTGCAATTGCTAACTCATAAACATCAAACTATCCCAGTGTACACTGTCTTCTTTGGGAATTTGCTCCATCTTTTTCCTCAAACTGAAAGCTGGCTTACTGAGGCTATCACTTTCCTATAAGCTCTCCCAAATACTGCCTAATTATTTTCTCTTATCACACATTCAGGATATAGGGTGGATGTTCTCCTACTTCCTTGTTGTCACTTCCCAGATCACTTTTACTTTATGCTCTTCTACAAAAGATCATCAACCACAAAACACAGTTGTTCTTTTGTAGCTCATGCTAGAATACCCTCTTCGTTCCATCTCCTTCATCTTTCTGATCCAAAATTTAGTAGCCTACTACATCTCACCCACCGTCCTTCTTTCCTCCAGCTATGGTAGAGAACTGCTCCTCCAACTTTACGCACATTTGAATCACCTGGGAGTTCTTGTGAACTTCGGGTTCTGATTTAATAAGGACCCCCAAAGAGTCTGCATTTCTTAATAACTCTCATAAGAAGCTGTGGAGTACTCTGAACAGCAAAGTACCGGAAGTGCTGTTTCTGTTAGTATCTAAACTATTAGTCCTAATCTCCCATTTATGCTTTGGCACTCATTCCCTCCTGCTTTCGCTATCTTAATATCTATCATTCCTTAACTGTTTCCTCAGGTTCCCTACATAGTTTATCTCCACCCCTCTAAGCTGCTCAGTATCGCCCATTAAAGAACTAAACCAAAACAAAACTAGAAAACCCTCATTTAACCCTTCACTCCCCCTACATACCATCTGATGTGTCTCTCATCCACAGTTAAACTTGGAAGAATTGTCTGCTTTGAGGATGTCATTTCATCATCTCCAGCAATCCTGTACCCACTTCAATGTTATCTGCAGGCCTATTACCCCACCAACACAGCATTCACGAAAATTATCAATGACTACACACTGAGTAGACAAGAATGACATTTTCAGTTCTCATCTAATTTGAATTTCTCAACAGCATTCAATACTGTTAACTACTCCCAATATTTTTCCACATTGTCCCCCATGACACAACACATAATAGTCCCCTTATTATCTATTTTCCTGTCTATTGTAAAGACTTCCCCCACCCCAATAAAGGTCAAGGAAACCCCTAGTCTTCAAGTCTCAACTCAAATCTGGCCTTCTGAAGCCTCCCCAACTAGGAAAATATACAGTCCCATTGGTTGTCTACCAGATAATTGTAATTCTTAGCCACAAGTCAGCTGAACCACCGTCTCTCAAACAGGCGAAGTTAAGCTCTATATTTGGCATATCTTGATATACTTTGTATAGCCTAGCTACAATGTGTTTGTCTATGCACGAAGATGGCTACCGGCGGGGGGGGCGTCGTTACGTCCTACGTCATCACGTGCCGGGATGAGGGTGGGGCCCTCAAGGAAGATGGAATGGAATCCAGATGGGCGGGGGCAAGAAGGACGGGGCGGGGCTACGCGGGATCTGGGCGGGGCGGGGCCGGTGAGGGGTCGGGGTGCTTGTGCTATTCAGCCGGTGCGCGCGGCGGAGGGAGGCAGTGGCTGGGGAGTCCCCTCGACGCTCTGTTCCGAGAGCGTGCCCCGGACCGCCAGCTCAGACCAGGGGCAGCCGTGTAGCCGAACGGAAGCTAAGAGCAGCTGGGACTGGTGGCTGGCCCCCGAGCTCCGCAGGCGGGAAGCACCCAGGATTTGGGAAGTCCCGGGGGCAACGCGGCGGCGCCTCCCTCACCCGAGGGGCCACCGTGAGCGACCCAGGCCAGGATTCTAAATAGACGGCCCAGGCTCCTCCTCTGCCCGGGCCGCCTCACCTGCGGGCATTGCCGCGCCGCCTCCGCCGGTGTAGACGGCACCTGCGCCGCCT
>NW_012119243.1:89704-117694 GCF_000951035.1 Colobus angolensis palliatus | reverse complement strand
CGCGTCCTCACCGCGGGGGCTGGGCGCACAGGCACGCGGGTGCGGGAGGCAGCCCCACCCCGCCCCCAAATCCCTGCGATCCTGGGGATTAGGTTCATTCCCGGCACTGCCAGTGGAATCGAGGTTTGGAGGCCGGTCGGGAGACCGAGGACTTGAATTCTCGCGTTTTCAATGATTGCATTTTAAAAATTGTCCTTCCACCCATCCTCTTCCCCCTCACCGGTGCATACACACCCTCTCACATTCGTTACTTTGTTCTCTCTGATTTGGTCCTGATTTGTTGACAGCTCTGATCTGCCTTGGGCTAATAGATTAGTTAATATAAACCTGTCTTGAAATCTCCTTCCACTTTTAATATCCGCATGGGTTAGGTTAGAGGACAGTCTTAATTCTCGTTCTTGGTAGAGTTTGGTAGGGCGAGATGTTTTAAAGAGCTAAACACATGCTGACTTTTACGAAGGGGCTGAGTGCCTCTAAAGGTACTTTTTGGTCCCCACCTACTGGCTTTCTGTTGCGCTCTTATTTACTTATTTGGCAGCAGTTTTGTAGCGCTCATCGTGACCATATCGGTAAAGTGGATAGACGTGGTAGCAGGTGGGAGTGGATGCAACGGACAGGATACGGTGGAGGATTTGTATTCTTCAGACGTCTTTTTCGGAAGCTTGCTTATCACTTTTGGGGTGGCTGTAGAGTCTGTATCATAAAAGATTTAGAACTGCATTTGAGAGAGGTTTTCATTCTTAACGTTTAACTCTAATTCTTTTCCCCTTCAAAGTTTTGTTCTACTTGAGTGAGTACAAACTTGCTTTTGTCGTTGTCGATTGATTTTGGTGGAGTATTTGTGTGAGATGGCAAATACTTTATTTTCTTGTGTGTCAGAAAAAAGTATCCGTGCTGGAAACTTTTCGTGTTGTGTGGTGGTTGTATTCATGTGTTTGTTCCAATTTTTTATTTCTAGTTTTATCTCTGAGTTACTTTACCTGCATGTTTTTCAAGTTTTCGTAAACAGTTTTAAGAACTCTTAAACGTCCTCTCAGACCAAATCAGAAGTGTGCGTTTTGCTTAGACTCCAACTATCACTGATGGGAACCAGAAAAATAACACTTTAAGATTTACATTTAAAACCAGTTATTGGTTTAAAGTTTCATTCTAAAATTTTAGTTTCCTTTCAGAATTTCAGTTATCATAGTTTTTCAGAACTAGACTAATGAATTGGCATTAACAGAGGATAATAATCTGTAAATAGACTGATTAAAATATGGAAGTTTTATGGTACAGTGTGTTTTAAGGGAATGTTGTCAAACCAGCAGTTTTCTACCTTGGCAGTTTGAGACATCGGTTTATAATACTTTTAATTTTGTAGAATGGTTTCTTACATTAAAGTATGTTTGTCTTATTTGACATTGTCCTTCATGGTTAAAGTTGGGAAGCATCCCAAATGTCTGTTCTATGTGTTTATTAATGCAATAATATACTTAGCATCATATATAATAGGGATGTCATAGGTTTTATGTGTATAGTGAGAAAACAGGAAGATATCCCTGATGTGTTTTTAAGATACTGGATTTCAGTTAGGGTGTTATAAAAGAACCTGGGTGGCTTTGTAAACAAAAACAAATGCCATAATTTTGTATTCATTATACAGCTTAACATTTATGGATTTTAGTTATTTTGCGTAAAATGTACTTTTTATTAGATTATCCTAATACACTTTCTTAGTCTTTAATATGCTTGTATTAATTTCTTATAACAAAAGTATTTTTCCCATTCACCCACATTTTATTTTGTTAGCATAGATGTTTATCAGATCTCTACCGAGCACCATATATTGCTTCTAATCATACAAATGCCTTAAATATCACCAGCTTCCTCTGTAAGAAAAGGCTAGTGCTGGTATTTTCTTTATCAAGTGAAAGTGTTTATATAAATTATTTTTACCTGAATGAAAAATTGTTAATTTTATAATGCAGTAAATCAAAGTTTATTTTAGAAATGAAGTCATTAAACCTGATATTAAATTTGAGTTTTAAAATTAAATTACTAGTCTGTGACCTAATGAGCCCTAAAACCTGCCAACATTGGGGAAAATAGATCTTGTTTTGAGCTGAAAATGCTATCCAGACCTACTTAACTTTGACCTCTTAAATGAGAGCCATTTTATGTTATTTACAGATAAAATATGCTGTAGCATAATTATAGGACTGTTTAAAAAGACAACTATTTAAATATATATATTCCATAAAATTTTGGACTAAAGTAGTTGACAATTGTAACCTGATGCTCTTTCAATATTGAGATGAATTTATTAAGAAAAATCAACCCCCCCTAGTGGCGGCTCTCACGTTGAAAATTATCTTTATTAGTAGGAAATACATTTTAAATGTGTTCAATTTAATCCCACTGAAGTATCTTGAACTTTCAATAAATGTTTCCTTTCTTTTTGGAGTAATGAAAGTTGGGAAATTAAAGGCTCTGAAGCAACTTTACATCTAATTCATGTTCCTACTTTAAAGAAGAAAATATCAAAGATGACCTTCATTATAGAATCTACTCTAACTTTCCTTAGACTGTTGCCCCATACTTAGTAACCCTATTCAGTAAAAGAGAACAAATCCTGTGTTTATTTTATTCTCTTTGGAAATGAAAGTGTTTGTTTATTTTGTCTCATGAAGATAGTCAAAAAGGCCATTATAGAATTAAATAGAATGCTTTTCCCTAGTGATAATTTTGGATATATTTTTGTATTTTTAAGGTTTTAATAATAAAGAATAAGTTGTAATGGATTTCAGCTTACCTATACGTAGAAAGTTAGCACTGTATGTTGGCAAATAATAGGTGTTGAGAAAAGGGGATCTACACTTTAAAATGATACCAGCTGTAGTGGTGATTAAGCCATCATGGAGTGTCAGAACTGAAAGTCACTTCTGAGCCTTAGCTGATCCTTCTTTAAAATGCATACTGATAAAAACTTTTACTTCTATTAACATATTAATAATAATATATAAAAGCATTTTCTGTCTTGCTATTCATTCTTTTTAAATATCATGAATTTCATACATGTACTGAATTGTATTACTTACATAATATTCATTAAATGTTTTATATAAATTTATGATGCCATTTTTAAAATAGCATCTAAAATAAAAGAATAGGTCTTTTCATTTACACAATTATTTCTCCATCATTTTGCTTTCAAATAGCTTGATTTAGATAGCATATACATAGTAGTTATGGACACTTGCTTGTTAGGACTATGAAATGAAGTAAGTGAAAGTGTTTAGTTATAGATGACACTAAATGGCAAAAAGAGGAAGCAGGTATAAATTGAAAGCACTGGATCTAAACTAAAAAATGAGGTCTAGTTTCTTCACTGTTATAGATCTGGGCAAGTTTCTCAACCAATAAAGCAGGACAGTCCGCACCTGTACTGCTACTCTCACAACTAAAACAGAACAAAAAATATATAAAAACTGTGAAGACTGCTAAAGATATAAATGAAACAGAAACATAAATTCTATTCTTTTAGCTTACATTATCACAGAACAATCGATTCTCACGTGAAACAGTAAGAGGCAGTATATGATTATGTTCTCAATTACGGCTACAGCTGAAATGTGCTACTTCACTGGTGGATAAATTTACATAGTACGTGCTTACTCATGTATTTAATTAAGACAGTTACTTAGAAGTAAATACCATACAAATCTTTTACAACAGTACCTTTCTACTTCCACGCTTCTTTTAAAATTGATATTTTGCTAGTGGCTTAATATAACAAAAAATGACTTTATTAGCACTTACTCTGATAAAAGCGTGCCCAGTTCTTTACATCATTTTCTTCATTTTTGTAATAGTACCAAAGAAAAATAGTAGAATTTAAGTTTATACATAGGGAACTGAGATTCAAATTCAGAGTTGCTCAGGTAATGAAAAAGAGTTTGGATATTGGATCTCAGGTCTTTTGGCTTCAAATCTTGTGTTCTTACTGACTTGCGTTCGTACTATCCAGGTGAACAGATTCAGTGATGCATGCAGTACAGCCATATCCTAGGGATTTTCACTGTTTCTGCTCGGATAGTGTTACAGCTGAAATAAATTATTTGTCATTTCCCATACATGATTTGTACTTGCTTATCTCCATACTTGTGTTTTACGTCCTTTCATCTTAGAGTCTTTTCTCCTGTCTTAAGGATTTGCTACCTGCCTCCCTTCCCCTTTGAAACGTTTGTTTTTAAAGATGGCATAATACTCTGTTGTGCTAATATTCTGTAATTTATTTAACTGTTTTTGTTTTGGGAGAAAATTTTATGCCCAACCATTTAATACTTTAATATTTCAGAGAATACCCTTGGGACATGTAAATTTTTATGCAAATTCATTTTTTTTAGGAAAAAATTCCTGTAATGGAATTTTGGTATAGTAAAGTATGTGTTGTTTTAAGGTTGAACCAAATTGTACACTCCAAGAGATAGTGTCAGATTAAGAAAAATTTGCTAATTACAGTCCCATCATCAATCTGGGGATGTGACTATATCTTTACATTTTTGCTTAAAAAATATTATTGTCAATTTCATAGGCAAAAGTGTGGTTGGTAATTAAAGTTATATGTTGGGATCGTGGTTGTGTATAGGAGAAGCACTTGTATTAGCAGATTTTCTACTTAGGTTTTCCTTTACATATTCTTTTTTTTGTCTTACATTTTTCAGTCGTCTTTTAGTTTGTTCTTCTTACTTCTTTCTATTGAAATATTGTTTTAAAATGTATTCCTATTAAATAACACTTTAATAGACTTCAAAAGTCAATTATATATGTGGCATATCTTAAGTATAGCATATTAGGCCTTATCTTTTGATGTCTTACTGTGGTAGTTAGGGATTTTAGCCCTCTCTTGTCTCTCCTTAACCTTTTTCACCATCCCCCATCCTCCCAATATATTTTATCACAATTTTAGATTATATACACATTAGCATTGTATTATTTTTGACTGTATGGTGTTTACTGTTGAGCTAAGTAATATACTGTGATTACATTTTCCTTCCTGTTCTATGCTATTATTGATTTCTTTTCTACCATCTTCCTGTTTATTTGCATCTGGGTTTAGCTGTCTCTTAGGTTCATTGGAGACAGAGTTTGTGTTTCTGGCTCCTGCTTTTCTTGTTTTGGTGTGATTTTCTGGAAGAGAAGGGTAATTGCAGAAAGCTAGGTATTCTACCATCACGGAAACAGAAGTGTCTTGCCTGTATTTAAGACCTGATTCAGATGCCACATCTCCATGAACTCTTTTACAGCACCTGTGTTACTGAGCAATATATTATGCTTGATATTGCCATGTTATAAAATATATTTCCTCCTAGTAGGAAAAAGAATGTCTTTAAAGATAAGACTATCATTTGTCTTTGAAGCTACGAGAGCTTCCCAGTATAGTACCATGCACATAGTACCTATTTGAGATGCGCTAATTTAACAATTAACTACCACTTAAAATTTTTTTGTAATGTTTTAGTGATTCTGGTAAGGTAGATACATTTTATGTGGGTTTAAGGGGAAACAAAAACGTGTATTTGCATAGAAGAAGGGGGAAGGGAAACAATGAGTTTTTCAGGATTATGGAACTTATAGTGGTTTCTAGGCCATATTTCATTTTCCTGATTTTCCCTGCTAATGTCTTGTGCTAGAAACTATGTTGTTTATATTTCATCATCTCTCCTCAGGTGTAGCAAACAAAAGGGAAAGGAAAGAACTCATCACAATTATAGGGCAGCAGCAGGAGGGTGGCAGAAGACTTCTGACTCATTAAAAGTGGCTTCCAGCCAGAATTCTCAGAAGTTTTTGTAGATGTTTTTGACTCATATAGGGAAATAAAATATCCAGCTGTGTTCAGCCTAATAGTGAAGTTGGGCTCTATTTGTGCTATGTGTCCCCTCCATTACGTTAAGTGCATAGTTTATGATTGTAAATATTTGAAATTTATATTCAGAGATAAATATGGATGCACTGAAGCTGGGGGAAGGAAATGAAGAATGAATGGGGTTAAGAGTTGGGCTTTATTGGGTGTAGGTAGTATGGTAGGGGGATTTTATTGAGGAATACTTCAGATTTCCTAGCTGTTGGATGGAGAGTAACACCATAGTTAGTGCTGAGAAGTGGGTGCCCAACTCCTGGGGAATGTGAATGGAAGCGCAGTCAGGTACAGGTCCTGGAAATAAAGATAAACAAGTTATGGGTAAGTAGACCAAAGCAGTAAGAGTAGATTAAATCACCCTGAGGAAAAATCCGATAGAGCAAACTCAGTACTGTAAGAGGTAATCTCTTGTTAAAAAATGTCACTTTAATCTCATAGGATTACTGAAACCATATCTTTGCATGTCATTTTGAGGTTTTATAACGAATATTATATAAAGTTATATATATACATAAATATACAGTTATATTTATGATTAAACTTGGTTAATTTTTTCAGCTTTACTTCAAACACTGGCTACAAATGATGAACCTTATAGACATTTTTGATGGAGATCTTAAAAGACTTTCAAGATAGCATTCAAACTGTCATTGGGCATACTGTTGGGCCTGTTACCACCAGCAGTTAAGGCTTGCAGGGCTTCTAAACAGAAGCGTGGCATGCAGTCAGCTAGAGTCTTGATTTCATAACAATTTTGATTACAGATTGGGACAAGATTTTTGAGGTAAAGGTTTCAAAAAATAATAAGTTGCTCCTTTGCCTGACCAGCATCATACGGTCTATTTCAGGAGATATTTGAACTCCAGAGCTCCCAAATCCAGTCTTACAGGGATATTTATTTATATTTCAAACAGTCTTTTCCTTAAATAATGGTTAGCAGTGTCCTTTGGTATTGATTCGAAGACAATACAAAAGTAAAAATATTAGCATAATCCAAGTCAAGTGTAGTTAATGTAAGATTACTCTCTATTTTTAACTGTTCTGTATATCTTCAAGATGTATGGATAGATATTATTTTCACAAAATCTGTACATTTCTCACAAAATCAGTGAAAAAGTGGGTCAAATGCATTACCTTTGTTAGCTTTAACAATCTGACATTTTAAAAGCTTCAAATCCAGTACATTTGAATTGTTAATTTCAGTGGGTACTTCTCAGCCCTGACCTTAATTCCTCTGTGTATTTGACTTTCTTCTATGACCTCCAAAATATTCTACCCTGGTTCTTTTCCTGTCTATCATTTCTCCTCTGTGTCTACACCTCTTCCATAGCCCTATACCTAAATGTTGGTATTGCTGAGGTCTATCCTCAAGCCACCTTTTTCCTTTTCTGGTACAGCTCTCATTAGGAAATGTAGTTGTTTTTCCAAGCTACAAATCGCAGAACCATTTGCAACCTCTCCTCACTCAATGGTTTCCTCTTCCTTGCTTCCTATACCAAGTTAGTTTAGTTCAGTGAACATTTGAGTCTGGCTTAAATCTCTCTTCAAGCCAGTCCTTTCCTAACCTCACTGTCACTGCCTTTGGTCAGGTTGTGATCATTTCTTTTCTTGGCACTTTTGGTCAGCAAACATTAATTGAGAATCCACTCTGTGTCAAGCACTATGCTAGGCATTAAGGATACAAAAATGATTCAAGCTTATGTAGAAATAAGGGTGTTAGGCAAACAAGTATAAGCAATTAGGTTACTTGACAATGGAAATTTGTTCTCATATTAAATACTTTATAAGACATATAGTAATACATTAGAAATGTAGACAATTTTGCATTATGAAAAGCAAACCTCAGAAGCTAGTGTGAGGTTGAATATTGTAAGGAGCCAGCACAAGATAGGCAGCACATGAAGGGATACCCACATGAAGGGATACCTTTATGTTACTATTGGTTTTCCCTATATCGTAGCATCTTGCCTTGTTTCAGTGTTTGTGTTACTTTCTTCTCTCCAGTGTTTCATAATCATTACTGGAAAGCTACCAAGAGTGCAGGACTGGATTGTATACACATTTTCTATTTATGTGAAGTTGTTTGTATGGAATATTCCTTATTGGAAGCATTGCATAAGGCATTTGTATAAGAAGTCAAATGGGGCAGAGCTGCTAATCCGTTGTGAGGTTGGTCAGGGAGGACTTCATGAAAGTGATGTACTTGAGCGGGGACTTGAACCGGATGGAACATAACAAGGAGGTTGTATGAAAGCACCAAACCACATGTTGTAACTGTAAGTAATTTCTTAGCTCTGGGGTAGAATAGACAAAAATGGCTTTGACTAGAATAAATGAAGCCAGAGGGGTAGATGAAGCTAGAAAGATCATGAAGGATTTTGCGTGCCAAGCTAAGGAACATGGACAGTTCAGAGCTACTGAAGGATTTTAATCAGAGGAGTGACATAGTCAGATTTATGTTTTAGAAAGAAGTTCCTGGCATCCCAGAATCCTAACTTCAGCGAACCCTGCCCTGCTTTCTGTATTCTCTATCACCAGAGTCAGCTTGGTAAAACACAGGCTGATCTTATAAATCCCAGCTCAACACTTAAGAACAGATGCCTAAGTCCGATTTTCTACTGTTACTTTGCTATCTCCTCTATCTTGAACATTTTTGCATCAGACACCCACATGGCTCACTTCGTTTTACTCATGTCTGTGCTGAAACATCTCATCAGAGAGACATTCCTAGGCTGTCCAAACCAGCATCACCTCTGTCACCCCTTAGTTTCTTACCTTACTTTATTTTTCTTCTTAGCACTCACCCGCCCTAAAAGTTATATGTTTATTTGTTTATTTCTGCATCCTCCACCTAGGATGTAAGCTCCATAACAGGAGCTTTTGTATATTTTGTTCACCTGTAAGTGTTCTGTGCTGGGCAGTTGATAGGTGTTCAATATTTGTTGAAAGAATGTGGCCCCAACCACCTTTCTTCATTTCTCTCTTTCTCCCTGTGCTTCTCCTTTCAGATGGGGGAATTCTCACAGTTCACCAATGCTTAGTTATGCCTCCTCCTGAAATCCTGTCCCTCCCTCAAGACCCATCTCAGATACCACCTTTTCTGTAAAATCTTTTTTCAAGCAGTTGCTGCTTCTGCTTAGCTCCCATAGCACTTGTTGAATATTTAGGAGAAAAGTGTTTACCTGGGCTGTCCAGGATGTGATAGATATAAATAAATACTTGTTAGCGGTTATTAATTAACCAGTAGAGAATTACACAATGAGGTAGACAAGCATAATAGGCAAAGTTTGAAATTCAGTTGGTTAAGTGGAGAAATGCAGTAATTAGGTGTGACTTGAAATTTGTTTATAAATGCAGTATCATTAGGGGAAAATAGCTAGGGGAACCATCACCAATTTTCTATTATATACACAGTTGTACAAACAATCTGGAGATGGTATCTGTCAATACATACATACACACACACACACACACACACCATTTTACTGATGTATTACCTTTTTTGTAGAAATATCTACTTTTCATCTTCTTTCTGCCTAAAGTATTTCTTCTCCACATACATCATTGAAAAGAAATTATCTAGAAATGTTTCGATTGGGTCATATTAATAGCACTATGCCCAGGCCAATTTCTCCTTTCTAAAAGCTAATATAATTCCATTTGAATTGTCAGAAATGTCTTTGTCATAAGAAAATGCTGGATAATGACTTTTCTGGCTAACAGGAAGGTATAGAGATATAAGGTATAAATTACTTTGGTTTTCCAATTCAGCATGGGTATCTGATGATCCTTAAATTCACTTTAAGTGATTAATGTCTGCTGTGAAATCCTGGCTAGGGTCTTTGTGTGAAGTTGTTCCACTTCCCATTTCTGAACTCATATTCCTCTTTGACCCATGAGTGTCTTTCTTCTCAGATGAATATCATGCTAAATTGTTTAGGGTTTCATTGAATTTTCTAATTGAGACACAAGCTATGAAAGCTAATAATTAAATAGAATTATTATCTGTATGTAAAAGCAAAAATTGCCAGTAATCACCATTAACCTCTAATATTTGCCAGCAAGAAATGTAAATAGCAAAAGTCAATTTTATTCTTTTATTATTTGAGGACCACATTAGATGGCTAGAGGACCATCTGCAGGTGCCAGAGGGGCTTTGGGACATTATCTCTAATGAGTTGAAAGTAAATAAATACAGGAAGCTGGTGATATGAAGGTAAATACTTTATTTAGAGTTTTCCCTATTTATTGACAACATCAATGATACTGAGATGCTTCCTGTGGAAGATAGCAAAAGGAGTATGGTTTTCATATAATTCATCACAAATATCTCTTTTTTTTTCCCCACCAAACAATGGCTAATGCATTTGAGAGGGGGAAAAAATCTCAGTAGATCTGTTAATTGGGAATCACTATACTACAAATGCATGAAGTATAAGCAAACATTTTCCTAGGATGAGTTCATAAGCTTTTTAATGAAATATTAGGAAGAATTTAACCCATTCCCTTGGTTTTCTTAATATGTGAAAGGAAGATTTTAGAAAGACTTATGTAAACTTTAAGTAGACTTTAAAAGTTTGTTGTGTTAGAAAAATATTTGAGATGTTATAATGCAGTACAAATTTTTGCTTTATATTTTTTAAAGGATTTTTTATGGTATTTTGTTTGTTTTTCAGAGTAAAGCCAATCCCGGCTGAAGGAATCAAGTCAAATCCTTCCAAGCGGCATAGAGACCGACTTAATACAGAGTTGGACCGTTTGGCTAGCCTGCTGCCTTTCCCACAAGATGTAATTAATAAGTTGGACAAACTTTCGGTTCTTAGGCTCAGTGTCAGTTACCTGAGAGCCAAGAGCTTCTTTGATGGTAAGACAGAAGGTTTAATTTGTCTGTGATAACTTATAAGAAATACTTGTATTAAATATAGCTGTTTCTGTGTTAATAACTATAAAAATTAGCTATATTTGGAAAAATTATTGCTGTATAGTAAAACTTCAGTGGCAAAGCCAGATTTAGAAGTCTTTTTTTTTTTTTTTTTTGAGACAGAGTCTCACTCTGTTGCCCAGGCTGGAGTGCAGTGGTGTGATCTCAGCTCGCTGCAAACTCTGCCTTCCAGGTTCACACACATTCTCCTGCCTCAGCGTCCCAAGCACTACAGGTGCCCGCCACCACGCCCAGCTAATTTTTTGTATTTTTAGTAGAGATGGGGTTTCACCATGTTAGCCAGGATGGTCTCGATCTCCTGACCTTGTGATCTGCCCGCCTTGGCCTCCCAAAGTGCTGGAATTACAGGCGTGAGCCAACCCCCCATGGCTACCAGATTTATGAGTCTTAAAATCAATTTTCCAGTTCTATTCACCCAACAGATGCAGTCACTGAAATAATGCATGGTATCATTCTTTGAAAATCATGTATTTAGAAGTTACACTCAAATTGATTATGTCCAATTCCAGTTTCCCTTCTACTTCAATATTTAAAAGTCTGTCTTTTAAAAATAGAAATAAAAAAAGGATAAAACACCATCTTGCTAGATTTTCTGTGTTTTCATAGATATCTCATTTTATTTATCCCTCCAAAGTTATGTATATTTCTAATCTTTTTTTTTTTTTTTTCCTGAGGTAGACTTTCACTCTTGTTGCCCAGGCTGGAGTGCAATGGCACGATCTTGGCTCACTGCAACCTCCAACTCCCGGGTTCAAGCGATTCTCCTGCCTCAGCCTCCCGGGTAGCTGGGATTACAGGCACCCACCACCACGCCCGGCTAATTTTAAGTATTTTTATTAGAGATGGGGGTTCGCTCTGTTGGCCAGGCTGCTCTCAAACTCCAGACCTCAGGTGATGTGCCCATCTCAGCCTCCCAAAGTGCTGGGATTACAGGCGTGAGCCACTGCGCCTGGCCTGTTTCTAATCTTTTACGTTAATTGTAGACTGACTGCAAGATATATAATTAAAACATGTTTTTCACTAGAAAGAATATTTGATAGAGTCAATAGAATTTCATTCATTATCTATTGTGTCACTGAAAACTGTCATTAACCAAACCAGGTAGCATCCCTATAGCTCAGTTTCCTCAGCAGTAAAAGTTAGGATTTTGAGCTAGGTGGCTGGATGATACTTGTTACCTTTAAACTGCAATGGAAGTTTTTGTTTGCAAGTGATGTTTCAGTGTATTTTCTCATGTAAAATTTATTTATGATTTCTCTTTTATCTGTCTAGAAGGCAGAAATAGATTTTTTAAGGAAATGGTCTTTTTAAAATGTTGTATAATTTTACTAACCATAGCAAGTTAATGGTAAAATCTCAGTGGGCTATGTCAGTTAGTGCTTCTCATACATTAATGTGCTTACAAATCACATAGGAATCTTGTTAAGATACAGATTCTTGTTCAGTAGCTTTAGGTGTGTCCCTAGATTTTGCTTGTCTAACAAGCTTCGAGATTATGCTGATCCTGCTAGTCTAGGTCACTAGGAAGTGCCTAGACAACACGTTTATTGATATTCAAATTGGTAATTTGTGTTTAGAATACTGCAGCAGTTAATTTCCCTTTAGATTTATGTTTACATAATGTGATGTGTTTAGTCTGAGCATCTTTTTATTTATTTGCTTGCTTGCTTGCTTGCTTGCCTCTCTGTGTGTTCTTTCTTTTGGACAAAAGCTATTTAGTTTAACAGTTGTGGTCTGGGCAATATACAGATTTGAGGATAGTGATTTCAGGAAAGATTATGTATTTCAAAGTTTCATAGTACACAAATTTTGTCTGACCTATATAAAAAGTGTTTGAATTTTCAGTTGCCTCTATACCAAACCCTTCATCTTGGGAGAAGAGTTATGAAGTATTCAGTAATGTGTCTGTAAGTATGTGTTTATTAGCTGTAGTCATTTAGCTGGTATAGTTGGAACTAGAACTCAGGTTTCTAGATTCCTTATGTTGTTTTTCCTGACCAAATAATACCTATATTTTTCTCTGGCAACTGTTGCATAGCAAAGCACTAAGGATTTTTTCCTAGATCTGTGGTTCTTAAAAGTGTAGTACCCAGACAGGCAGCAACAGCATCACTTGGGAACTTGCTAGAAATGCTAATTATTGGGTCCAACCGTAGACCTATGTAATCTAAGGTGGTAGGACCCTTGGTGGTAGGGCTAGATGCATGTTGAAGTTTAGGAGCCACTGCTGTAGATTGTAACTTCAGGCCTCCTCCCAGCTTCACAGAATGCTGTCCTAATCCCTAGCATTTACTCACATGCTGTGCTTAGTGCTTGACCATGTGGTGGCGTTCTATGATGTATAAGACGTAGTTGCCACCCTTAGAGACTCTGGAGTCTAGAAGCCAAGGAGACATTATTCCCTGACTCTGATAAAGGTTTATTGACTTGAGTCATTTTACCTTTCCATTTCTTGTTCCTTTATAATGGGGAATCGAATTATATACATTAAAAAGAAAAAAAAGTGTAGGTTTTTCTTCTGTTTAGAAGTAGTATGTGTGTATCTAGGCAGATACATACAAATGTGTGTATGAACACACATACATAAACAGATATATTTCTATATTTAATGTCTATATTATGTATGTGTGTTCATGTATATATACACACAGACACATACATGATTGGATATGTGTCCTATTATTCAATGCTTCCAGTAAAGGAGATCTCAGAGTCTATCTTATAAAGAATGCCATAGTTTAACACAGGGTTCATCATGGAATTGTTAAAAACTTTTTCTCAGTTCTTCATTAATGAGTTTGTCTATTTTTTATTCTGGTTGAGTGTATTTGACAGTAGGATCTTATACCTATTTGCATGATTCCTTCATCAACTACATTATCTTTAACGTTAGTTTCTTTTCAAACTGCATTGCGCGTAAGAATTACCTAGAAAGTTTTGTAAAATGCAAATTCGAAGGCATGCCCGTGCTGATAACAAGTAAGTTCTATGTAAAACCCAAGAATCAGTATTTTAACAAGCATGTTAGGGAGTCTGAGGCAGTGAGTTAGCCTAGCCTTGATTATGCCCTAAACAAGTTAATTTTTTTTTCTTTACCTTCAGAATGACAAATGCAAACATACAAAATTTAAAGAAGTCTGTAAATATTTTTGCTTGGGTTTTAGTGGTGTACATTCAGCCTAAGCAGTTTCTTAGATTGTTTGATACAGAAACATATAGTTAGATGGAAAATGAAAATAATCAAGTTTTTTTTTTTTTTTTGAGACAGAGTCTCGCTCTGTCGCCCGGGCTGGAGTGCAGTGGCCGGATCTCAGCTCACTGCAAGCTCCGCCTCCCGGGTTTACGCCATTCTCAGGCGCCAGCCACCTTGCCCGGCTAGCTTTTTGTATTTTTTAGTAGAGACGGGGTTTCACCGTGTTAGCCAGGATGGTCTCGAACTCCTGACCTCATGATCCGCCCGTCTCGGCCTCCCAAAGTGCTGGGATTACTGGCTTGAGCCACGGCGCCCGGCCCCAAGTTTTTTTTTTTAATGCCCAAATTTCCTCCAGACTACCAGTGGTCTGGAAAGGCAATGTAACATTTCAGAGCACACAGAGAATGAAATTATAAGGGTAACCCTTATGAACTGAAAAAATGGTAGATGCTAACGAAGAGACTTGGAACAGGCTAACAATGATTAGGATTTTTGTGTGCAGTTGGACCCACTCTCCCACTATTAGGGAAACAGTATAGCGAAGCGAAGGGAAGCTCAAAGTGAATAACAGGATGCAAACAGGGGGTGTGTAAATTCCTGCGGAAAGAACAATATAAACGAGTAATCATACAATCGGGTTAGAAAGGAAACTCAAGTTTTACTGTAACAATAGATATTTTTCCAAGAAAATACATCTATTTATTGCAAGTTTAAATAATCCAACTTGGATGGATCTTCTTAAAGTTTGGAACCATGACTGTACTGCTGCTGCTGTCTGAAAAGCAACACTGAAGTTTTAAGTACTATATTAATATTTATCCATTTCTAATTAATTAAAACATTTTGAAATATAATTTAAAAATACTTGAATAAGGCTTAGTAATTTTTCAGTTATTATAAAGTTGAAAATAGTTTCTTTGACATGATTTAAGCATTACATTTAAATATATTATCTCTGAGATGGAGGGTATTTTTAAGTAACTTAATGATTACAATCAATAGTAGTTTATTAATAGAGACTAGGATTTGGGTGGTTACAATCTAATCTCTGAAACTGGTTGATGTGAAGAGAAAGGATTGTTTCCTCCCATATTATGTCTCTCAAAATTGTTAAACAGTGTACACTGGGCTTGTTGACCAATCTAATCAGCATCGTAATGTTTCATTCTTAATTTCAACATACATTTAATACAGTTTTTAATGAGATTTCCTTACTACTTTTTTGAAATGCCCAATATTATGTAAATATTTTGTTCAAATTATTCTGTTTTTATATAGCTACCCCAAAATTAAGAATCTGGGAATGACTACTGTCTCTTTTCTGTTTACATGCAAACACCTAATGAGCCTGACAAAATGGGGCTTAGGGATCTGAGTTTCTGGTTTCAAAGTCTTGCATTTGCAGCTGTCATAGGAAATAGTATTCTTCTAGTTATTTTTAAAACAAGGTAATGTTAGGGAAAATCTAAGTCTTGAATCTTTATACATGCTTAAAATAATCACCATTTTATAAAATGTAGAATTATTTACATGTTAAAATATTTCACACTCATTAAGCCTAAAAATGCTGTGGGAAGAGAGGATGATAGTTATATTATGTGATGATCTAACATTTATTTGACCCCATTGTTTATCATGGATCTTTCTTGACTTTATTTTAAATTAAAAATTACAAGTGCTCTGTTCTTGGTCTTCCTTTTGCAGATGCTTTAACAGTTCATTCCCAGTTCATTAGGTTTTCGAAAGAGAGCTATTGTGTTTATTCATCTTCAGCTTGTGCATTTCTCCGAATTTCAGTTGTTTTGGTATCTCTCTAGACCGGAACATTATTCTTGAAAAACAAGTATATGTACATGTGTATATGCAAAGAATAAGCTTGAACAAGCAGTAAAAATGAATGTTTTATATAATCTAATAGATTTGTATGTCTGCTTTTTCATTCATGAGAGCTCTATAATTTCATCTGCTTTACTATAATTTTAAAATTCACGTATGTCAAATAATTTACCAAAGTTTCAGTATCATAGTATCATAGCACATGTTATTTCTTAATTCTAGGACTATCCGAAGTAGGTTTGCTTGCATAACAGTTTAGCACATTGGAAATCACCAAATAAATTATTTGTTGAATTTGATTTAGCCATGACATTATCCATCTTACATGGTGATTTAACTGTTGTTTTTTTTCCTGATTCACATTTTAAAACATGAAACTCTTAATTACAATATTCATGATAACTTTCATAGCTAAAACTATTTAAATCTAGGTTCTTTTACAATTTTAATTTATAGACTTTATACAATAATTATAAACACAAAGAATAATAGCACATTCTTATTGAATGAATATATAAATCCTGGCTCTATTTAATATTGTGACCTCTTTGGTTCAGGAACTTAATCTTTCTTTTCCTCAGATATCCCAATTTAAAGTGTAAGATTTTTTGGATTATATGAATAAACCTAATATGATAGAACTTTATATACGATACTTTTATCTCTGCTTTTGTTTGCTTTGACAACTATTTTGAAGAATACAGTGACAAATATCTGAGATTCAAACAGTCTAAACTCATTGCATCATTTATTATGTATTTTGCTGCTTTCCTGTCTCTTAAATTTACTGATTTAATGGGTTTCTCTTTGATCATTACCTAGTCCTGCATGACTCTAGAATCCTTGCTTATTTGGCCATGAACAGGTCTAGTTAGTCATAAATGTTTTTCTTTTTAGGGAGACTACCATTGGGCTAACATTAAAATCACCAACTTTCAGCAATTTTCCTTTTTTAGAAAATTTTCAAACACAGACATTTAAATTTCTGTAGTTAAATCTTAGGATATTTCGTGAGGATTTGTGCTCTGGTTAATGGAAACGTACACCTTCATGTTATAGTGTTTTAGAAAATGTATTCACATATAATATTAATTGCATTAAAGTCTGTGAAGAAATTTTTAGTTAGTAATATTTATGGATTATTTTTAAATCTTGCTCTTTGACAGGCTTTTGACTTTTTGATCAATGAATTTTAATGAGTAACTCAAATTCGTTTATTTGCTCATGGCTAGATATTTAGATTTTAGAGTCATTATATCGTCAGAATAACATTTTAAGCCATGAAAGTGAAAAAATATTCCAGGGGGAGAGCATGTAGAATAAGAGAAAAAGTACCAAAGATAAGATGTTTTAAGGATGAGCAGGGGTGGTAAAAAGTGAAATCTGTGGAGTATGAAAGTATGCTAAGGTGATCATGAGTTGACTTCAAGATGCCTTTGTTTGATGTGTTCTTAAATTGGAGAGCCAGAAAGAAAACTGTACATGAAAGTGTAAACATGAAATGAAATGAAAGTGTGTACAGAAAAATAACACTAGAGAAGGTGATTTCTGTTCCTTGTTTGTCCATAGAGGCCAAAAAGCCATTCAGTTGTTAGCAGTGGGAGATTAAGAGGAAGACAAATGTCTGGGCTCCGTGGCTCATGCCTGTAATCTGAGCATTCTGAGCAGCCGAAGCAGGAGGACTGCTTGAATCCAGGAGTTCAAAAGCAGCCAGGACAACATAGTGAGACCTCGTCTCTACAAAAAATAAAAAATTAGCTGGCCTTGGTGGTGCACTTCTGTATCCCAGTTACTCGTGACGCTGAGGTGGGAAGATCTCTTGAGCCCAGGATGTCAAGGCTGCAATAAGCCGCGATCATGCCACTGAACTTCAGGAGTGAGACTGTCTCACACACACCCACAAAAGACAGAGACAAGTAGTCTAATGGGATTGGTTAACATAAAGAACCTTAATGAATTGTACATACTGAATTCTTCATGTATTTTCCAGCCTGAAATTTTCCCACACAATTGTCATTTTTACAGAACGTTCTGTTGTCAGTTGGATTTTTTTATCATGTCTAGTTTCTGTGTTATGGAGACATTTCATCTCTTTATCTCAGCATGGTAGAGGGAGATTGTGTTTTGTGATGAAAGCACTGACAGGCAGGAGCTGTGGATGCTAGTTCAATTAACTAAACTTGTGTTTTTTGATAGATTTTTAACCTCACTGTTCCACAGGGTCTTCACCTTCTCAGTATGTTTGATAATGATGCTTGCTTGCCCTGATGTGTTAGGTTTGTAGTAAATTAATCCTAAAAATGAGAGATCTGTGAAAAAAAATTTATAATTAAAATTGTTGCTGTTATGGAAATCATAGTTATTTCCTGCAGAATCCTGATATTTCACTTGTTTTAATGGAGAATTTTCTTTTCCTTTTTTTAATATGCATAAGGGCCTTTACAGACCTGATATTAATATCAGTTGAGAATCCCTTTGTTTACTTAATTTCATATTTTTGATTTAGAGATGGAAATTTGTTAATAAACTGTTTTTCCCCCTTTTGATATAATACATAATAAGTTACTTCCATATACTGTTTTCTTTTATCGAAAGTGGCACATGCTCAAATCTAGATGCTTGGAAAAGCTTGCTTTGGTGAGGATACAAAATTTGGGAATTGTATGCTACTTGCTATATTGGGATACATGTCAAATTTTGTGTTGTTGCGCTATGTCTTAGTCTTAGGTGCTTCAGTTTTTGTGTTTGTAAAACTGTTATTATTTCCCGAAGACATTCACAATAATAACTGTGCTTAACAGCATAGAATGATAATTTTAAGAAGTATGAGGAAATTCAATCCAGAACATATGTGAGTTATTTTCTAAATCCTGAGGTTCTAAGTCTCTGTTTCTCAAAGAGTGGCACCTCATTCTCAGCATCACTGGGGAGCTTGTTACCTGTGCAAACTGTAGAGCCCTATCCTAGACCTAATGAATCAGAAATTCTAGAGGTGTGGCTAAGCATTATATTCAAAGCCTTCCAGGTGATTCTAATGTCTGTGAAAGTTTAAGAATCACTGTTCTCATTGAGTGTTTGCATTATGTTACTAAAAATGCAATTTGAATACTACTCTTGTATATATGAAAAGCTAAGCGCAACTCATTCCCCACTGAAAAGATCAATTAACTGCTCTTGTTGCTTCCATTAATGCAGAGATTTGTCATATAGTTATAGAGGAATTGTATAAAACTGAGCGCGGACCAATGAGTAACTGGAAGAATGTATACTCTTCGGAAGTCAATTTTCACGTAAGAGTTTGGATAGAACAAACTTTTAAGGACTTTTTGAGATGGAAACTGGTATTTCCTAGATTTGCTAAAAAAGACAGTAACGCTAGTCTCTCAACCTGCAATCAATCATAAATATGCAAACTAACATTTGCATTTAAAAAAACTGAATATTCTTCCATTCTACAATGGTGATTAGAAATCTGTAGGCAGAAAAGCAGTAGTCTATCAGTATAATTAGAAGGTACTAGACTATGTAAACCTAATGTCTGTTTCCTAGGAATTTAGAATATAACATAGTTTTCTTTAGTTTCTTCCCTCCTTCCCTCAAAAGAATGCTTCTTTTACAATAGAAGCAGTGTATTGGAGTGAAACATGTATGTTTTACCAGTAGGTATGTAGAAGAAGCTCCTTTTAGGTACACTTAATATATTATTTGGAAATACCCATCATACCAGACCAAACTAAACTGGGAATGTTTTTCTTAAATTTAAGAAATACTGCATTACTTAACCCTTTCTAATTTATAAAAGTTTATGTGGTTGGTTGAATTTTATAAGTCATAGCGTTGCTCTCCTTTATGTTTATGTCAATATGGGAATGGAATTGAATTTTTCCTGCCAAAGTAGTAAAGAGGATGGTAAATATTATGAAATATATTGAATTTATAGCAGCAGTTAGGGACTAAAAGTCTTGCTTTTCCTGGAAAGACTTTTATCCTGTCATCTTTCTATTTAAATGCAAACTATAGTAACAAAATACAAAATACAGTTTACCACTATTCAGTATTCCTCATGAATTTTTTTTTTCCTTGACCAATTCAAAGCATGTGATATGAAGAGATTTGGCTTTTAGGGAGCCATGGAAATCTGAGGTTAGATGTCTAAGGAAGGAAAGTACCATATTAGGAAACATGGATATGGTTAAATGCATGTGGGAATAAAACTTGAGTAATCTGCAGTATGGCCATTTGATAATGCTGTGATGTATTTGCACTCTAAATTCCATCATTTTTTTAGATTAAATTCTTATTTGTATTGTATGACTCCTTCATAGATTTTTCAATGAGGAAATAGTGGAAATATTTTGGTGGTTTACTATCTTAACATTCTACTGAATGTTCAGAGTTTGATTCTCCCACTTTGTAAAGTGGTACATATCCTCACTGATGGGGAGGATTTTAACAAATGCCCATTACGGTACAGCAGCTACTTCCCAGCTGGTGACTTATTTTCAGATACTACATTTTGTTTCTATAGACTGTCGTAAATTTAATTCCAGTGGTGTAATGTTTAAAGTGTCATTATGCATATAATTTATGTAACAATTTACAGTTTTGAAGTATGGTTGACCCATGAACAATGTATTAATAATAACTTGAGCAGCCGATTAATGTGTATTTTGTATATGTATTATATACTGTATTCTTAAAGTAGGCTAGAGAAAAGAAAATGTTATTAAGAAAATCATAAGGAAGAGAAAATATATTTGCTGTTCATTAAGTGGAATGGATCATCATACAGGTCTTCATCCTCGTTGTCTTCGTGTTGAGTAGGCTGAGGAGGGGTTGGTCTTGCTGGCTTGGGAGTGGCAGAAGCATGTCAGTGGACTTGCGTAGTTCAAACCCATGTTGTTCAAGGGTCAGCTGTACTTTCAAATGTGTCGTATAGTTATCATAGGAATCCTATTAGATACTTATTACTGCTCTCCACTTAAAGCTGATAAAATACTCAGTTACCTCCTCAGGGGCACTTTAATTGTAAGTTTCTCGTCATGGTTTGAGGGTGTATAAACTCAGCATAGATTTCGTTACCTCTGTCCTTGATTGTCAGTGATTGATCCCAGGTATTACCCTGGTATTCTACATGTTATTTTAGTCCTCACAAGAATTTGTCTCAAGAGGTAGCATTGTCCTCATTTAAAGATGAGGAAACTAAAGGTCAAAGATGGTTAGCATAGTGGGCAGTGGTTAGTAATAGCTCACACACTGAGGTCTGGCTACCTGAGTTTTTGTCTAAGCTCTGCCACTTAAATCTCTATGACCCTGGGAACATTTTCTCAACCTCCCTAAGTCTCAGCTTCCTAATATATTGAAAGAACAATGTCAGTCTCATAGAACTATTATGAAGATTAAATAGGATATAATACGTGGAAAGTGCTAGGTGTACAGCGTGTGCCCAGTATCACGTATGATTACTAGGTAAAGTCACTCTGATGGTAGGAAGCAGCTCTTGAGATAGTGTCTCATGTCACTTTCTTACTCATTGCTAGCTTTCTAATCACCGCAAGAATTATATACCTGAAAGTGAGTAGTGTTGATAGAGCTTCTAGTAATTTTAATAAGTTAGAGGTAGTAGGCATGAGAGCAAGAAATAGAAGAAAAACTTCCTGCAGGGGTAGAAATTACATAGTTTAGGCTGAGAGGCCATGGCATGAAATTAGTTTCCTAAAAAAGCACAGCAGTGTTTCTTAAATGATTTTAAAAGTCCACCCTTCTCGGACTCATCTTTGCACAATATTTACTTAAATGATTTACCAATGATTAACCTTAAACACAAGAGCAACAGAAATATTTACATATTTGTTTTTGGTAGAAACCTCCAGTAATCATTCCCACAAATGAACTTGTCACTTTTCCTACTTATGTAGTAGTTATACATATTAAATATCATCTTTCCAGCATTTGGAATTATAAGCATTGTTGTTTAGAAAGAATGTGTTCTTCTTCTTTTTTTCTCTACTTCAAGTTCCTGTAATACTTTAATTAAACCCTATTCTGGTACTTAGTATTTTTTGACATTGTTTTCTAGTTATTTCCACAGCTTATATGCCCTACTTAAAGACATGGTCTGACTCTAGTGTCTAATTACATTGGCTAATACCCCCAGTGCAAGCCCAAGAACAAATTATAAATTACTCTGAGATGAATGGTCTCTCTCATTGCTTAGTCATCTTCTCAGTGATCAAGTAGTTATCTTTTAATATTTGTGTTTTTCTACTGCCAGTGACTCTAGGTGGAAGTAATACCAATTGTGTTGATTAAATATTAATTTGAAGAGATTTTCAGCGATAATTTAGATATATAAAATCTGACACTGTTGTCCATTTTTAGGCTTATTTCATAATATAAGGGTTTGGTTTTGTTGTTTTCTTTTTAAAAGCAAGTATTACTGATGCTTGGTATAACTCTTAAATTGTGCTTCATACCAGAGCTTTTAGAAAGGTAACAGAATATAGTTGACATTGTATGGTTTTGTGCATTCAAGCAAATGTGGCCATTAGTAAGCAAGCAACAGCATAACTTATAGAATAGAAGGGGAGAAAAGGCCATTCTCTCTTCTACCATTCTCTCTCTGTACAGATTAAACATTTCCTTTGGTCTTGATGAACTGTTAGGTCAGTTTGCCTCAAACTGTTTTTTGGCCTAAGGAAATCTGTTCTCTGGCCTTTTGAAGTTATATTCAGAGATTGTGCTTTTGGCTGTTTCTTGCAAAGAGATGTTTTAACTTCTGCAAAGGCAGGAACTTGGCATGAGATTCTGGTGTGACACGTTCACTGATGATTTACCAGAAAACACACTGCAAACATGAAAGACTGCAGACAGGTTTCATATGTGATACTCTGCTCAAACTGAGAGAAAGTCTAGTTATTAGTAAATCTCCAGTTTTTTCACTGAGCCGAATTATTTAGTCACATAAACATATAGTGAAGTATGTCTTAAGAGGACTGCCAGAGTCAGTTTTATTTAATGGTTTCTCTTATTCAAATATCACAGGTTAAAAAAAGGTCAGAAAGTAGAAAGTATCTAAAAGATTATACTTTATGACAAGGGAATCCATAAGCTCTGAGAAATATTTCTAGTAATTAAAGCTACTGTTTGTTGAACTACTATTGATTTGCTGTGTGTCAGAAACTTTACATATATTCTTATTACTCTTCACAACAGCCCTGCAAGATGTGCTTAAAAAAAATTTTTTTAATTACCACCTCACGTATTAGGAGACAGGCTCAAATAACTCCCACTTTTAGTAAATGTCAGAGGTAAGATTTGAGCCCAATTCTAACAGTTACCAATATCCACATGCTTTTATGTGAGATAATATTTGACAGTGCTTGGCAAAATGTTTAAGTAAGTGGTAGCTATTATTATTTCTATTCAGCTGTGCTTCCTCCCATACTATAAATATATACATACCACACACACACACACACACACACAGTGAGAAAAAAAAAAAAGAAGAAATAGCATTATAACATGCCACGTCCAATAGTAAGCATCCTATCATGCCATCAGACTTTCCTTCACATATATAATCCACAAGCAGTTAGAAGATATAATAGAGAAGCCACTTGACAAGATGTAATACCTAGGAGTAAATATAAAAATGCCTGTGCACATCTTTTTTGTAGACAACTTTAAAAAATTCTAGCAGGACAAAATATAGACTTGAACAAATGGAAAAAAATGTGTGTTCTTGTATAGAATGATTCAAGATTATAAAGATGTTAATTCTCCATGAGTTAATTTATAAATTTAACATGAACCTATTAAATATTAATAGTAATTAACAGTTTTTACCCAAATGCTGGACAAGAAGATTCCAAACATTGGAAATACATCTCAGTAGGTGCATAGTTTCTTTTGTTCTCCTCACCACCACCAGTTCCCTGATATTTAGATAAATATATAAAAAGTTGGAATCATTTTTATAGGTTACATTATGGAGAACTTTAATCTCCTAAGAAAGGAGGTGGGAATGGAGAGGAGTGTTTATAACACTGTTGTGAGTTCTTTGAAACTCCTCAGTTTTGTGACAAAAGTCGTATCGTGAACTCATCAACAATTTTTAACAATCTGTCAGCTGACAACTTGACTAAGTCCTTCAGTTTTGTTACTAGCATAGAATAAGGAACTACCCACTGACAAGAGGATTACTTACCTAGTATTTATTATTTACCTTGTATTACCCAATTACTAAAAATACCAGTAGACGCCAGTATTTCAAGTTGTCTTTGTTTGGTGTTCAGAAGTTTTCTATTATAGCTCTTTACTCTTGCTTACTTTTAAAATCATTATTTTTCCCTTTATTCCATAGTTGCATTAAAATCCTCCCCTGCTGAAAGAAATGGAGGCCAGGAGAACTGTAGAGCAGCAAATTTTGGAGAAGGCCTGAACTTACAAGAAGGAGAATTCTTATTACAGGTAAATTTTCGTAAATATAGTTTCTTACACTAAGGACAGTTGTAAATGGAAAATGAATTAATAAGTGTTTTAATAATTCCCAGTTTATTTGGGATTCGCTCAATGTTTTTTGTCACTTTCATCTGAACTGCAATAGTGAATGATGCTTAATACATGAAAAAATGGAATTATAGTCATGCACCGTATAATGACATTTCAGTTAACAACAGACCACATATACGACAGTGGTCCCGTAAGATTACACCATATTTTTTACTGTAATTTTTCTAGTTTAGATACAAAAATGCTTACCATGTGTTAAAATTGCCTACAGTATTGCGTATAGTAACATGCTGTACAGGTCTGTAACCTTGGAACAATAAGTTACACTGTATAGCGTAAGTGTATAGTAGACAATACCATCTAGGTTTGTGTAAGTACACTCTATGATGTTCGCATGATGATGAAAATCACCTAACCACATATGTCCCTGTTAAGTAATGCATGAATGTATATGAAGAAGATTAGTTAGAGGACTGGTCCACCCCTTCTGTTGTATTAATATTTCTTCAAACAGAAAGAACTCCTAGAGTATTTTAAAGGTTCTAATTTAAGATGTTGAATTTATATATACTTTTTATGGAATGTATCTCTATTAAAATTATTAAATGCGGCCGAGCACAGTGGCTCACGCCTGTAATCCCAGCACTTTGGGAGGCCAAGGCAGGCGGATCACGAGGTCAGCAGATCAAGACCATCCTGGCTAACATGATGAAACCCCGTCTCCACTAAAAACACACACACAAAAAATTAGCCGTGTGAGGTGGCTGGTGCCTGTAGTCCTAGCTACGTAGGAGGCTGAGGCAGGAGAATGGCATGAACCCAGGAGGCGGAGCTTGCAGTGAGCCGAGATTGTGCTACTGTGCTCTAGCCTGGGCTACAGAGCCAGACTCCATCTAAAAAAAAATTGTTAAATGCATTTCTCAGTTTAACATACTTCTTAACCCAAATTTCATTTTGTTAATATATTATAACTTACATTTTATTTTAGCAACTGTTTGTGACTTATTCACATACTAAAGATTTTCTCAACTGTAGTCCCTATTTTTATGCTTCAGAATTTAGTTTCTAATTTGCCTGTGAAAGCATTTTGAATATTTTTTTACTCTTTTTTTTTTTTAGAATTGATGCCATGATTGATTCTCACTTAAAATTCTCAGATAATTTTTTTTTTTGAAAAAAGATAGAATAAAGATGTGTGCCATCACAACTATGTGATCATTTTCAGTTTCACCCACTGAACTGACTAGAAAAACTAACTCCACCACTCTTACAAAAAGTAACCCTAAGTTTTGGTAACTCCACTAGTTCATTCGGTGAATGGTGATGTGCCTAATAATATAGCATTTTTTATTACAGTTGCGTAATCACATTCAAATTCCTGTTAGCAAAAATTAACTTATGTTAAACAAAGTAAATCTATTAAAACATGAGTCCTTCCCCAACCCCAACTGAGGATCTTCATGTATATATAAACCCAAAAATAAAGACTCCATATTCAGGTCATAGGAAAGCATTTTAATAATTGCTGCTTAAGATGATTAAACACACCTCTTGGGTTATCTACTAAGGCCATAATGAAATCCTGTATTTCAGGTGAAGTAGACAAATATGGACTGATCGCCATAACACTTGGCAAGTTGGTTTAAATTAGGGACCAATAATTTTTATTTTTTTCCCAAAACGTTTAGACAAATTGTTTACATACCCTATGTCAGGGAAACAGAATAACGATAATAGGAATGCAAAGCTGTAAAGCTATAATTATATGGAATATATATATTTTAAATTATCTGCAAATTGGTAGCCCTTAAGAAGTTAAAATAAACTTACCTGTTTGTATTGAATACCATTTGTAGATTGCTCTCTAATAGGAAGACTCACATACTGTATGATTTTCTTAGGATTGTGCTTATATGTTATCTTTTTATGAAGAGGATGACTAAAAACATTATAGATATGTGAAAATGGCTGTTTGATTATATACAATTGCATAATGACATCTGACTTTATATTGCAACCTACAGTTACCAGCCAATTACCCGTACAATGTGAAAGATGTTACCAGAGGTTCTGTATAACATATAGCCTAAAACTTTTGAGGAGAATTATTTTCCTTTGCTTAACAAAGGCAAAATTTTTGTTAAAATTTACAAAAATTTTTGTTAAAATGCTGGGGCAGTGGCTCACGCCTGTGATCCCAGCACTTTGGGAGGCTGAGGCAGGTGGATCACAAGGTCAGGAGTTCAAGACCAGTCTGGCCATCTCTACTAAAAATACGAAAAATTAGCTGGGCATGGTGGCGGGTGCCTATAATCCCAGCTACCCAGGAGGCTGAGGCCGGAGAGAATCACTTGAAGCCAGGAGGCAGAAGTTGCAGTGAGCAGAGATCATGCCACTGCACTCCAGCCCGGGTGACAGTGCGAGACTTCATCTCAAAAAAAAAAATTTTTATTAAAAGTTTAAGACATCTTTCTAGGTTAGCTTCAATTTATTTTTACAAGGAATAAAAATGAAACTGCTCATAACTGTGTCTTTATTTACTTCACATGTTTATTTCATAAGTTTAAAATAAATTATATCTCTTGCTGTTTAATACCGTACTTGTTAAAATCTTGCAGCTTTTTCAGTGACAGCAGTTGAAATTTTATATAACAGTATTAATTGCAATTTCTCTTAAATAGTAAGTGAGCTCAACATAATTTTCAGATAGGTCGAGTGAATCTTTGTGACTAAGACTAAAAGAATGATGATCTCTTTTATTTAATTAGTATATTAATTCCTGTTAATTTATTAAGACAAATCAATACAAGTAATAACCTTGTTCCTCCTGGTACTTGAGATCATTTGAGATATATAAAAATTGATATGCATCTATCCTTTCTAGATTTTTATTTTTAACAATTAACATTTGTCTAAAGAGATTTGATAACTGTACTTCAATTATCCTTCTGTCTTCCGGCATATACACCCATGAGTTTATTGGAATGTGACTAAATTTGTTTCACTGTTTGAAAATGTATGATGTTCTACAAAATAATATGAATGTGATTAATGGATAATTTTCCCGAGAAGCAGATATTTTCAGAATAAATCAGTGCAATGGCGAATATATGGTGTTACTGTGAAGAGAATTTAAGAATATCCAATTTTGAGTGTGTTAATCATTAAATATTCAAATTCTTACGGGTAGAATCACCATTGTTTATCCTAAGGGAATTGCCGGGTATTACATACAATATTTGTAGTCAAAAACCTGAGAGCCTGCTTGTGGTTAAAGGGGCATGGATGGCGTTGGAGGCCATTATCCTTAGCAAGCTAACACAGGAACAGAAAACCAAATACTGCATGTTCTCACTTATAAGTGAGAGCTAAATGATGAGGAGACGTGGACACACAGAGGGGAACAACACACACTGGGGCCATTTAGAGGCTGCAGAGTGGGAGGAGGGAGAGAGGATCAGGAAATATAACTGATGAGTACTAGGCTTAATACCTGGGTGATGAAATAATCTGTACAACAAAACCTCATGACACAAGTTTACCTATGTAAAAAACCTGCACTTGTGCCCCTGAACTTAAAAGTAAAAAAAAAAAAAAAAAAAA
>NW_012119243.1:66049-89654 GCF_000951035.1 Colobus angolensis palliatus | reverse complement strand
CCTGCACTTGTGCCCCTGAACTTAAAAGTAAAAAAAAAAAAAAAAAAAACAGAACGAAACAGAACCATGCACCGATTTGGGATCGATAACACATAAAGGCAGCATATCATGTTATTTAAGTGAGTATGCTTTGGAACCAGACTGAGTTTATCTCCTGGATCAGCCATTTTCTGGCTCTGTGACTTTGGGCAAGTTACTTTTAAAGGTATAGTCCTTGACTTCAGTTTCTTCTATTGTAAAACTGGAACATGGCACTTACTTCATTGGGTTTTTGGGAGAAATAAACCACTCAAATACATAAAAACGTTTAGAAAAAGGAATACTAAATAATAGTTGTTATCTTTGTAGTCCAGTTCTCAGATAATATAGATCAAGAATCTTGAATGTGGAAAGTAACTGGAGTGAAAAGAGAGATAGCCACTGTATTTCATTTATTTCATCTGATAATGAAGATATTGACTAGACTAGATGTGAGCATCATAAGCACAAGGGCAAAGCCTTGTTAACTCTTAAATCCCAGTACTTAGCATTTCTTTAAAAAATATGTAAATACCTTAACCAAAGCCACACAGCCCCACAGCTAGTAATAGACAGAGACAGGAGTCCAGACCAAATCTGTCTGACTACACAGTACAATTCTTAAACTAAACCATACTGTATTTCTCCTTACAAGAAAAAGAGGGTGTTAGAAGACATTAGCTATGATCACATAGTAAAGAATAGATCAAATACCAAATTGAACTCAAGGAGAAAACAGTGAGGGCTTGTAGAATTAAAATATATGATAATAAAGTGATCTATGATACTATTGTTATCCAAGAGGAGAATAAAGGTATTAGTTGATATTGGACTTGAATTATACAGTAATAAAAAAAGAGATTATGACTTCCAAACTAAAGAGTATGGGCTAATAATAATGGACCCAAAGCAGGCAAAACAGAGAGAAAAAGAAACATTATACATACGGATGTGCTGTGAACAAATAGAAATAACACATACAAAATGATAAATTTAAGTATATGTTCATAATGACAGTAAATTTTAGTGGACTGAATTCACTGTATGCTTGCTTTGCATATGTATTATATTTTAATTACATATATTGTGTTTTCCTATAAAAGTCTTAAAATGTTCTATGACTTAAAATGTTCGTGTCAGTGCTTGAAATGTCTTTGTATAAGAAGAGTTTTAGTGTTCCTACTTTGAGTCTAATCAACATCTTTGCCTCCAGTTTCCCCCTAAAAAAAAGCATTGGGGAGTTATACCTGATATAAATGATGAATTGATGGGTGCTGACGAGTTGATGGGTGCAGCACACCAACATGGCACAAGTATACATATGTAACAAACCTGCATGTTATGCACATGTACCCTAGAACTTAAAGTATAATAATAAAAAAAAAAAAGGTGTGATAGACTATAGTGAATGATGTCTAAATAGGTTGTTCTTTAAAAAATATGTACAATATATTTAAAAGAGAAAATCTGAAACATGAGGAAGAAGATGAATTCCATATTCTACCAAAGTTATTCTGATTGAGCATTAAATTTAGCTATTTTTCCGTAGACAAATCAAAAGGTATGAATAGGTATTTCTTAGTCCAGGAGTGTATGTTATGGCTGTGTTTGTGAAATGTAATTATTTTAACTATTTTGAAGAGAAGATTTTTCAGCGATAAAAGTAATAACCTTTATGTGACGGTCAATATTAAGTCATATTACTAATTTTAGAACTTCCTTTCCTTGTAGGCTCTGAATGGCTTTGTATTAGTTGTCACTACAGATGCTTTGGTCTTTTATGCTTCTTCTACTATACAAGATTATCTAGGGTTTCAGCAGGTAAGTATATATTACTTATTATCATTTATATTATTATATCATTTACTTTTCATGTATGTTATACTTTTGGACACAGTTGACCATTTGTATTATAAAGTATCAATATATGCTGTAGAATACATTATGTATTTGTAGCTAATAATTTTTTCTAATATTAATAATTTACTGCACTATTAATTCCTTTAAATCTTTATGCGATTGATGGTTATTGTGTTTCTTCTTTTGCTTATCAAGAATCTCATATATAAGAAACTTTCAGGCACATAGGGTCTAGGGGAGAAGATACGAAATAATTTGGCATCAAATAACTTATGGATAGCAGAGTATGTATGACAACTATGAAATGAATGAGGTGCTGTATAAAAAGTACAAGTAAAATTCTATGATTTATACCTTTAATTCTGATTTATGTGGATTACGGAAGATATCCTAAATCAAATGGTATATAAGCTGACCTAAACACTGTGTAGCAGGTGGGTGGACGAGAGAACATAGGAATATAGAAGTACTGTAAGCACTAGACTGGAAGTCATTGAAGGAAACTAACGTGTCTGGCTTGTTTAATGTTATTGAATGAATGATGAATAGATGGAATTATAAATACTTGACATATTTGAAGGACAATAACATCTTTTATGGTTTAACAACAGATTGTAACATTTGAATGCTTGCTATTCTCATATATCTGGTTCTTAAATTGCGATGTGCACAAGAATCACCGAAGACCTTGATAAAACTTGGTCATCTCTGAGACCCATTGCCAGGTGTTCTGAATCAGTAGTTCACAGTGGGGCCCTTGAATTTGCACTTCTATCAAGCTCACAAGGCTGCTGGTCTTAATAACAGTTACATAGACTAGAGCTTCAACTATCTTGTATGTCCAGTGGAGACCACTGAAGGCTTTTGTTAAAGGAGATGTGCATTTCAACTTGTGTTTCAGATGCAACTTCTGGAAATTGTGTAATGGCATCAAGATGATTTAATATGAGAAGATTAGGTTCCTAGGAAGATTTAAGTGTAGATGACTAAAATAGTGGAATCTAGCTACTACCACAAAGTCTAAACTGATTTCTTGCATTCTAAAAAAAATATATTAATGTCCATAGAAAAGCCTGTTTGAAGCCAAATGAATTATATAACTGTCTTAATCATGATTTGATATTGTGATTTATATCAGTAAGAAAATCAAAGACATCAGCCATTTTCCAATCCGTTTTTTTCTCCCGTATACACATGGATTTTTTTCCTAAAACAACATTCATATCTGACACAAGTGGTAGATTAAGACACCATTTTTAAAACTACAAGTTGTGACTCGCTCATGGGTATGCAGTCGAGACAGTGGATCACCATCAAACTGTTTTTCAGTTGTTTAGGATGGAATAAAATAATATAGAATACACAGTATTATCTCATGTAATAATGGTAAGTGTTTTGTGAAACTTTTCCATGTGTATATGTCTGTGCACACACCTGTGACAGATAGAAATGTATTTTTTATCACAACTTGCAGTTAAAAAAAGGGAAAACTCTGGTTTAAGCACTAAGGGCTCAGCACGGTAGTAAATGGTGAGAGGCAAGAGGAGGAAAGTGGTTTGATATAGTAAAGGCACAATCCCTTGCTCTTGTGGAGTCTACTTGGAGTGAAAATTTTATACGAAGAAAATTTTAGAGAACAGTGAAGGAAATACCTAGAGAATACCATTAAGCTTAGAGAAGTCAAAGAGGCCTGGGTGGTTAGGAAAAGCTGCGTGGAAGAGATAAGAATCTAAAAATTAACAAATGGATACGCAACATAAACAGATTTTAATATGTTGCATTTAAGGAATGGGGAGGTGACTTATTTGAGCAAGAGCATTCACATTGGGAACTGATGACAAGTAACTTTTGGCTCATCTGTTGTAGTGCCAGTCTGTCTAGCTTTTTCTATCTTAGGTGACTAGGGAACTTTAGGAATCATCCAATTCATATTCATCACCACTAGCAAGCACCCACTAATCTAAATAGGCTTTAAAATTAATTTAGTAAGCCATTTTTTTTAATCAGTGCTTTTGTTGTATTCCTTGTATCTTTTTTCTTTAGTCTGATGTCATACATCAGAGTGTGTATGAACTTATCCATACCGAAGACCGAGCTGAATTTCAGCGTCAGCTACACTGGTCATTAAATCCTTCTCAGTGTACAGAGTCTGGACAAGGAATTGATGGTAAGAATTGATGGTACAAAAGATGGTGTTGGTAGTTTTTAAATATGATTCTGTGAAAGGAGGCTGGGAACCTGGAAGGTCATAGAACTCCATGATAGGGAAGTAGTGGAAAGATATAAATATGCAATCATAGGCCACAGTGAGCCTGTTGAGCTAAGGAATATTTTGGCAAATGAGAGCCATTAATGAGTTTCAGGCAACAGAGTATTGCCATACTCAGTAATGTATTTTATAAAAATAAGTAGTACCATCATGAAAGATGGAAGGAAGGTACACAAGGTTGATACCTGAGTGCATATAAATTGTTGTGTTTAAAATGCACCAAAGAAAAAAGTAAGCTAGCATATGCAAGTATAAAAATGCTTTTCTCAATGCAAAAAATGTTTTTGGAAATTTCTTTAAGTGTTAAGAAAACAAAAATGCGTTAGAAAATGTGAAAATTGTTGACAGTGATAGCTCAATAAAAATTACATAAGTTCTATCTGATAAAAGTGATATTTAATAAACTTTTAGTTTCTTGTCATTAGCTCTTCTGAAAATGGTTTGTGTGTTCAGAATACAGACTCCAGTTTAGAAACTAATACAAATTTTACTTACTCAGATACTTAATTTTACAGCAAAATGGAAAGTAAATTTTGTTTTGCCTTTATTTCTACAGAAGGCCCTGGTCTCCCCCAGCCATTAGTCTGTTATAACACAGACCAGATTCCTCCAGAAAACTCTCCTTTTATGGAGAGGTGCTTCATATGTCGTCTAAGGTGTCTGCTGGATAATTCATCTGGTTTTCTGGTAAGGTACAAAATCTTATGATACTGGCTCTTAACTGTGGTTAAAATAACAGCTTGAGGCAAATTTAATTTAGCAAAATTTAATTCATCAAGGAACTGTTCCCAAATCAGGCAGCCCTTGGAACCAGAGAGGTTCGGAGAGCTCACATAAAAACATGGGCTGGAGCATTTGTGAACAGAAAATGCAAGTGAGGTACAGAAATAGCTTGATTGATTACAGCTTGGGGTTTGCCTTATTTGAAGATGATCTGATTAGTTGGTCACCTGTGACTGACTGAGACTCAGCTATTTGGTTACAAAAGTTCACTTTTACTGTTAGGCTTTCCATTAGTTTATATAGTAAACGAAGTTGCAATTCCTTAGTAAGGACTTAAGGAGCAGAGGCATCTTCAGCCCAAATTTGGTTTAACATTAAGTGATAGAAAAAAAAGTCAAGTGAAGCCAATTTTCTTTGGTTATCTTTGATTTCAGCTTTAAAAATCTACCAAATAATTTGATAAAGCAAGGTAGCATTTTAAAATGATTATTTCTGATTTTGACTATCCTCTATAACTCAGAAAACTGTTCTTTAGAATATAGTAACAAAGATTGAGTGAAATAACATGAAGCCTTGTATTTTGACTATTTTAGGATTTTTAAGATATGAGAGAATTATGTAGCCCTTTTTTAATAGGAGGATTTAATGCCTGCTAGACAGAAAAATAATGGCCTTTCCGTGTGTCTCAAATAACTGCCACATAGAAAAATGATTGTATATTCGCAATTGTAGAATCATCATCTGATAGGAGACGCTGTTTCTTGTTGCAAAGTCTGAACACCTGCATAGGAGTTGACTGTAGGGAGTAGCTTAGGATTCCTCAGAGTGGACTTGTCTGTCTCTCATTGTATCCTTAGTTTGTGTCACCAAGTACAGCAGAAGAGAATACAGAGTATATTGTATACTTTTTGTGAATAACAAGGAATTCGAAACAGGTAATCAAATCTTAAATTAAGCATTACAAAGCAATGATTTTTGTTTATGTGTTTATTTCTGAAGAGGATTTTGCTGACCCAGAATTAGAATTGTGCTTTGAGGTAGTTTTCTCAGTATTATTGCTCATGAACAATTAGTATGTAGAGTCATGTGCTGCATAATGATGCTTTGGTCAGTAACAGACACGTATATGATGGTAGTCCCATGAGATCATAATGGAGCCGGAAAATCCCTATCACCTAATGATGTCATAGCATTACTCACATGTCGATGTGATGCTGATGGAAGCAAACCTGTGTTGCCAGTCATATAAAAAGTATAGCACATACAATTATGTATGATACATAATACTTGAAAGTAATAAATCACTATGTATTTATGTATTTACTGTTAATCATTATTTTACTTTATTTTTTATTATACTTTTAATGTTTTATTTTAATCATTATTTTAGAATAAGGTTAACTGTAAAGCAGGCTCAGGTATGTCCTTCAGGAAATATTCCAAAAGAAGATCACAGGAGATGACAGCTCCATGCATGTTATTGCTCCTGCAGACCTTCCAGTGGGACAAGATGTAGAGGTGGACGATAGGAACATTAATGATCCTCACCCGGTGCAGACCTAAGCTAATGTGTGGATTTATGTCTTAGTTTTTAACACAAAAGTTTAAAATGTAAAAAAAAATTAAAAAAAATAGGAAAAAGCTTATAGTATAAGGATGTAAAGAAAGAAAATATTTTTGTGTAGCTGTACACTGTGTTTAAGTGTTATTACAAAAGAGTCAACAGTTAAAAATGTAAAAGTTTATAAAGTAAAAAAGTTACAGTAAGTTGTGCTGGGATTACAGGCATGAGCCACTGCGCCCAGCCTAAAGGAAAATATTTTTTATTAATTCAGTGTAGCCTAAGTGTATAGTGTTTATAAACTCTATAGTAATGTACAGTAATGTCTCAGGCCTTCACATTCACTCACCACTCACTCACTGACTAAACCAGAGCAACTTTCAGTCCTGCCTGCCTTATTTACAATAAGTACTCTTATACAGGTATACCATTTTTTTATACTTTATTTTTACTGTGTGTTTTCTATGTTTAGATACACAAATACTTACTGTGTTACAATTACTTAAAGTATTCAGTATGATAGCATGCTGTACAGGTTTGTAGCCTAGAAACAAAAGGCTATACTGTATAACTTAGATGCATAGTAAGGTATGCCGTCTAGGTTTGTGTACCTACCCTCTGATGTTCACAGGATGACGAATTTGCCTAAGGACACATTTCACAGAACATGCCCCTTTTGTTAAGTGACATGTGACTGTATGTCTGAGGTGGAATATCTGTGTGCAGGAGGGTCTTTTCCTCCTTGCGCTGCTATTATTTTGATGTCAGAACCATCCCTTGGACTGGTTGATACTGTTTTAACCAATTAAATATATCATGTTCATGTTTAAGTTGCCTTTGTTTTCCCTGTCTTCTAAATTTATTCCGTATCTTTCCTCAGTAGGGCTCTGCGTTCTTTATGTGTTTTCATGATGATTCATTTTAGTGTTTTAATAAAATTATATTTTGTCTCTATAGAAAAGATTACTATGAACTATGCAATATGCTATGAGCTGCAGTATAGTTCATGTATGCTTGAAAATGAATGTTTAGGGCTTTATCACCATTCAGGATATATTGATTGCCTGGTGTGCAAGGAGCTGTGCGAGGTGAAAATGATAGGGTAACGGCAAGCTTGGAAAATTATATAGGTATTGATGTCATGACCATTAGGAACAAGGAGTGGTTCACTTATCCCTTTAGAACATTTCTCATATTACTCTTTGGGATAGTTTTAATGGGCGTCCCATGGAGACAGGAATGAAAGAAACTAACAGTTCTCAGCTTCAGGAATATTTATGGAATTATCAAGAACCCTAGAAGTAGCCATAATGGAACCTTTTTAAAAGAAACTTTTATATTTTTAATTTTAAAGAACTTTTTTTGTTGTTGTTTTTTTAAGGCAATGAATTTCCAAGGGAGGTTAAAGTATCTTCATGGACAGAAAAAGAAAGGGAAAGATGGATCAATACTTCCACCTCAGTTGGCTTTGTTTGCAATAGCTACTCCACTTCAGCCACCATCCATACTTGAAATCCGGACCAAAAATTTTATCTATAGATCCAAACACAAACTAGACTTCACACCTATTAGTTGTGATGCCAAGTAAGTGAGACTTTTTCACTTTTATTTTGTCAGATGTACATTATGATTCAGTAAGTCTCTCTTAGCATGTAAAACATACATTGTGGACTGTATGTAATGTTTATTATTAGATTGGCTATTAGCTTTTATTCTTTCAGTGTAGGCTTTTACAGTAAAAATAATTTCATGAGACTCACAAATCATCTTTTTAATTTTTTGCAAGACTTGTCTCAGATGATGATGTTCTTATATATTAGTAAGGTTTGTTCTTCTGATGACATTTATGTTGGTTTGTTTTATGTTTTTAAATGGTACAAATGTTATTTGATTTCTAGCCCCAGAAGTTTCAGTAACTTTCAGAAAATTGTGAGCAAGAGTCTGATATTAAGCATTTATATCGTATCAAAACATATCAGTGCTTCTCTCCTTTCTGTTGTGGGAATGCAGAGAGGTAATTTGAAAAACCTTCTTCCCTAAAAATAGATTATAAAAACATTCCAGATTTTTATTAAAGATTTTCTGTTACCCATACATCTGCTCTATTAGATTCATTTTTAGCATACTAATTTCCATGGTTTTATTCAGGAAAAGAAAATAGGCTGAAACTGAAATTTGCAATCATAAGCAAGGAAGAGGAGTTTACATAGATGTGTTTAATTTCGTATCTACTTACTGATGTGAAATTCTAAATGTGAACTAAAACATATTGCAGAAACTAGCGTAAAACCAATAAATTTATCTTGGTTATTTCGTTTATGTTAAATCATAATGCATTCTTATTTTACCTTTTTTAATTTTAAACAGAGGAAGACTTGTTTTAGGATATACTGAAGCAGAGCTGTGCGCGAGAGGATCAGGGTATCAGTTTATTCATGCTGCTGATATGCTTTATTGTGCTGAGTCCCATATCCGGAGTAAGTTGTAGTTCCTTATGAACATGAAGAAAAAAGGCATATACTGTAGTACATGTTTCACATTCTTACGTAATGTAACATGTTTAAGTAAACTACATGGATAAACTTCTACTTAGTAATTTATCATGATGATTAACCAGGGTTACACTCTTTGTTCATTAACTTGTCTACACCTGCCTCATAGAAATATTGTTGTTTAGTTGTTAAAAAATATCCATTTGGCCCATGAAGTTTTGCTTGGGAATTTTTAAATTACATTGTTATCAATTCATAAATCTATGTTAATATTGTAACAATAATGTTAATAACTCTACTTTAAAATTATAAAGTATTAGCCTGTAGGAAAATATTCCCTATTTAAAAATAATTTTTTAATCTTTTTTTTCCCCAATTTATGCTCTCTCTCTACTTTCCTGTGTTACTAAAATTATCTGGTACATAATCTTCCCTTTAACATTTAAAATAATAAATTTAGTCTGAAATGGAAAAAAAAAACTCTGAAAAACCATTTCCATGCCTTTTTTTGTGTGTGTTTAAAATGTATTGTCTTTGGGGATAAAAGAAATACATCCAGAACTATGTCACAAGAGCTTTGTTTTAGGAATATTCTTTAATATATTGATTTGGGGTTTGATAATTTTTTAATTTTATTTTAGTGATTAAGACTGGAGAAAGTGGCTTGATAGTTTTCCGGCTTCTTACAAAAAACAATCGATGGATATGGGTCCAGTCTAATGCACGCCTGCTTTATAGAAATGGAAGACCAGATTTTGTCATCGCGACTCAGAGACCACTAACGTAAGCAAAAGAATGTTTCCTGTTTTTGTTAACAGTTTTGTTTTCATAAGTCCTCTTACGCGAAAGCATAAAAATAATTCAAGCAGAATTTAGTCTGTAAATAAAAACTGAAAAGTTTAAGTAATTTGTCTAGAAAGAAGAGCACAGGTGAGAGACATTGAGAAGATAGAATTGACAAATTTTATTGAGCAGCTACATGTGCAGAGCTATAGAAAGAATAGTAGAAGAAAACACTAGGGTTTTATCCTGGGCATATGAAGTACATATGAAAGGTAGTGTCATTGGTAAAATAAAAGAAAAATATAACAATGCTTTCTTTAGAATATTTTCTCTAAACCCAGCAGTGATTTCAAGAGTTTCTTACGTATGTTGCAAATGAGTCCTTTATCAAATATTTGTATTGCAAATGTTTCCTCACACCCTGGAGAATTGATTTTTGTCTGTGGCTTGAGGTAAGGATTGATTCCCCCCAGCCCTTACATGTGTACCCAATTGACCAGTCACATTGAAAAGATGATTTACTGAGAAGGTCATCTTTTCCCCACTGCACTGTATTTTGATCAGGGGATTTTGTCTTTGGTTCTCTGTCTGGATTGTGTTGTTCTATTAATAGCTCCATTGGTGTAGTTGTCTATTTTGTCTAGCACTACACAGTCCTAGTTATTCTATCTTTATTATAAATTTCTATGTCTGAGTGTGTCTTCATTTTGTTTGTTTCGCCTTTTTTGTTCTGCTTGAAGATTGCCTTGGTTCTTCTTTGCCCTTTATAAATCCATATACATTTTAGAAAACAGTTTTCTGAAAATCTGTTGAGATTTTGAGTGAGATTACCTTGAAACTGTAGATCATTTGGAGAGAATTAACATCTTTTTCATACTGAATCTTTGAACCCATGAACATGGTGAATGTATGTGTGTATATAAGTACCCATGGAAGTACATGAGTATGTGCATACAGATGTATATGAGTGCGTGGGTATGTGTGTACCTCTACAGATTTGTCCTTCTCCCTTGATCAATGTTTCTAGAAGGCACCTTTTTTAAATTAGACTTTATTAGTCTTTATTAGGATCCAACTTTTGGTTTATTGATTTTTTTTCTATTTTATACATTTGTTTTCAATTTTAATTATGTCTGCTCATTATTATTTTCTTCCTTCTACTTTCTTTGGGTATAATTTACAATTTTATCCAACTTTTAAAAAATATATACTTAAACATATATATCAGTTTCCCTTTAAGTACAACTTTACAATCCTCATCTTTTGCTATCTTATTTTTATTTAATTGAAAATACTGGCTAATTTTCTTTTTATTTTATTTTTATTCACGAATTATTTAGAAATACAGTGTTACTGTACTTTTTGGTGTTTGGGGATTTTTCTAGTTGCCTTTTTGTGATTGACTTAGCTTAGTTCCACTATAGTCAGAAAACGTTCTCTGAATGAATTTCAGTTTTTTTGAAATTTGTGGTGGCTTGTTTTATGATCTAATACATGGTCTACATTGGTAAAATATCCCATGTAATCTTGTGAAGAATACATGTTCTGTCATTTGGGAGTATGTTGTTCTTTTTGTATATCAGAAGTCTAGTTTGTTAATTGTGTTCATATTTCTATATATTTGTTGATACTTTGTGTGCTTCTGTTATTAAGACACGTTGTTTTCATTTATTTATTACTAATGGTGGGCATCTTTTTACATCTTTCTAGGACATTTTTCTTTTATAAATTATGTTTGTATCATTTGCCTGTTTTTCTGTTGAGTTGTTTGCCTCTCTCTTAGACACTATTGGAACTCTTTATTATGGATATGAAATTTTATATATATATATATATAAAATTATAAATACATTATATATGTTACAAATATTTTATTTAAGAATTCTATTGCAAAAATACAAATACTTTAATATTAAACAACTTTCATATTACTAATTATGCCAATCTTTGTCTTTATAGCTTCTGGGTTTTATTAGAGAGGTTTGTTGTTTCAGATTCTTAAGTTTCTAATTCCTAATTTTTTTTATTTTATTATTATTATTTTTTTTGAGACGGAATCTTGCTCTATCACCTAGGCTGGAGTGCAGTGGCACAAATGTGGCTCACTGCAGCCTTAACCTCCCGGCTCGGGTGGTCCTCTTGCCTCAGCCTCCTGAGTAGATGAGACTGTAGGCATGTGCCACCACGCCTAGCTAATTTTTATTTTTTTGTAGAGGTGGGAGTGTCGCCATGTTTCCCAGGTTAGTCTCAAAATCCTGGGCTCAAGCAGTCCGCACACATGAGCCTCCCAAAGTGCTGTCATTACAGGCATGCACCACCATGCCTGGCCCCTAAATTCTCATCATCTGTTTTTATGTGTAGATCTTTATTCCACACAATTTTGTTTTTGTTTTTGTTTTTCCATGGTGTCAGGTAGGGATGTAATGGGACCATGGAATTAACTAAGTTATTTTTTAAAAATTAAATCATTTAAATATGCTTGTCTGAAAAACAATTTTATAGTACCAGTCATGAGAATAATTGAGGTGAAAATAAAATATGCCCCCTTTTGAATTCAATCATAATGTATTTTGCTTGATGTTTTTCTTTCTTTAATTTTATTTTAAATGTTTGATAGAATTGTCTCTAAGACTTTTTTGTACACAACTTTAGAGATGAGGAAGGAAGCGAGCATTTACGAAAACGAAATATGACATTGCCTTTTATGTTTACCACTGGAGAAGCTTTGTTGTATGAGGCAACCAACCCTTTTCCTGCCATAATGGATCCCTTACCACTAAGGAATAGTAAAAACGGCACTAGCGAAAAAGACTCTGCTACCATATCAACTCTGAACAAGGATTCTGTCAATCCTAGTTCCCTCCTGGCTGCCATGATGCAACAAGATGAGTCTATTTATCTCTGTCCTGCTTCAAGTACTTCGGGTACTGCATCTTTTGAAAACAATTTCTTTAACGAATCTATGAATGAATGCAGAAATTGGCAAGATAATACTGCACCAATGGGAAATGATACTATCCTGAAACATGAGCAAATTGACCAGCCTCAGGATGTGAACTCATTTGCTGGGGGTCACCTAGGACTCTTTCAGGATAGTAAAAACAGTGACTTGTACAGCATTATGAAAAACCTAGGCGTTGATTTTGAAGACATCAAACACATGCAGAATGAAAAATTTTTCAGAAATGATTTTTCCGGTGAGGTTGACTTCAGAGACATTGACTTAACAGATGAAATCCTGACATATATCCAAGATTCTTTAAATAAGTCTCCCTTCATACCTTCAGATTATCAACAGCAACAGTCCCTGGCTCTGAACTCAAGCTGTATGGTACAGGAACACCTACAGTTAGAACAGCAACAGCAACAACAGCATCACCAAATGCAAGCAGTAGTGGAGCCACAGCAACAACTGTGTCAGAAAATGAAGCATATGCAAGTTAATGGCGTGTTTGCAAATTGGAGCTCTAACCAATTCATGCCTTTCAGTTGTCCACAGCAAGACCCACAACAATATAATGTCTTTTCAGACTTACGTGGGATCAATCAAGAGTTCCCCTACAAATCTGAAATGGATCCTGTGCCTTATACACAGAACTTTATTTCCTGTAATCAGCCTGTATTACCACAACATTCCAAATGTACAGAGCTGGACTGTCCTATGGGGAGTTATGAACCATCCCCATACCCCACTACTTCTAGTTTAGAAGATTTTGTCACTTGTTTACAAGTTCCTGAAAACCAAAAGCATGGATTAAATCCACAGTCAGCCATAGTAACTCCTCAGACATGTTATGCTGGGGCCATGTCGATGTATCAGTGTCAGCCAGAACCTCAGCACACCCATGTGGATCAGATGCAGTACAACCCAGTACTGCCAGGACAGCAGGCATTTTTAAACAAGGTAAGGGTGTTATCAAACTGAAAAAATCTTTCAGTGATTCTTTTTACCTTATAGACATGTTACACATTTTTGATGTCAGCTGATTTTAATCTTTTTTCTATAACATTCATGGAGACAACATTTTTCATTTTATCTGTGACTACCTTTTTTTTTTTTTACAAGCCTGTACTTTTTCCAGTATGTTACTAATATATCATTCACATGATTCATGAGGGAGAAAGATATGAAGGACTGAAGCAACATGAATGTGTCCTTAATATAAGATGACCTAAATTACCAGGTGAAATTAATTTTTAGAAGTATTATGTTTAAAATAGATAATTTGGTTTATTCTTTCTGGATTCTTTAAAAATTATGGCAATTTAAAAGTTCAAACTTTAAAAAGTATTGCAATTTTTAAGAATAATTTCTTCAAAGCTCTATTTTTTTATGTATGTTTGAAATTGAGTTAAACTCAAATGTAAGTGTGCTTTCTTACAATGCCTTTGAAACTCTAGATTAATTATATCCCTGGAATTCAGTCCTAGGCACCTCCATGTTCTCGAGCTATTCCTCCACATTACCTCCCCTATCCTCATTTTATCCTTTAAGGTAGAATGGCTTTCTTTTCTGCAGTTCTTAAAAGAGGTAACTCAGCTGGCTTTCTGTCATGGAAATCAAGCTTGATAGTGTATTTTTGTTGTTTAAATATGTCATCAGAATCTATCTGGTGTGAGCACACTTTAAAAATGATCACTTAAAAAAAAAGTTAACATAATGTTAATAGCTGCTGTCTCTGGCCACTCAGGAATATATCATGTTTGCATTTATGCTTTTCCATTAGAAAATATTTAGTTCATTTTAAAGTATATTTAAGTTCAGCTTTAAAGAATATCTTGACTAAAATTAAGCTCCTTGGCCCCTGTTTACTCTGTATTAGAGTATAATAATTAAAAGTATGACCTGAAGCTTTATCTTTAATTGTATTTTCTGGCTTTTTTCATACATTTTGCTTGTGTAATCATTTATGAGCTTTTTAATAGAAAATGATGGTGAAGATTTTTTCTTATTCTCATTCCTTACATCTTTCAATTGTATTAAAATTGAATAATATTCAGTTAGTCTGTCTCAGAAAATTGCTATGAAAGTATATTTTACTCTTGAGTAAAGCAAATTGTACGGAAGTTAATTCTGTAAAATTACATTTTGAATTAGGAGTTGCATGAGTAGCAAGTAAGTTCTTTGCAGTGTTTTCCCCTCACTACTTTTTATTGTTTCTTTGTGAATAACCAAATAATTCTATAGACCTACATATGCTCCGGAGTAGATGTTATTGAGCTAAGACACTCAATATTGAGCCACTGAGTAGCTGTTGAGCACTTGAAATGTGGCTAGTCCAAATTGAGATGTGCTGTGTGAAATACGCATTGTATTTTTGAAGGCTTGGCTTGAAAAAAGAATGTAAAATATCTCATCTTTTATTGTTGATTTCATGTTGAAATGATTAGTTTTTCAGCAGCCACATTAAAAAAGTAAAAAGAAACAGGTAAAATTAACTTTAGTAATGTATTTTATTTAATCTACTGTGGCCAAAAATTTAAGTTCTGTGTGTGACTCACATTATATTTCTATTGGATGACACTGCTCTGTACAGTATGTTTAAAGAGAATGGCTGACATGAATTGTGTTATGAGTAATGAGAAAAAATCATTTAAAACTCACCATTATCCGGACAGGTAATACTTTTTATTTAAAGAATTTACAGTATTGCCATTCATTGAAGAGACAGGTTATATGACTTTTACTATAGATTGTATATATGTTTTGGAGGATCTGTGAAGTAATTAACATTTTGGTTACTGAAGCCTGTTATGTAGGCTTTACAAAAGTAGATTTTATTTGAAGCAATTAAGGCTATGATTTTAATCTGTTTTAAAGTTTCCAGAACTTCCACTAACTAAAATATAAAGGCTCTATAATCTATAAAACTCTACAGAGCTGTGCATCTTCATGTTGTTCCTTTTTATTTTTCTTTTTTCTACTAGCAGTTATATAAAACAAGATTCATTGCAGTGTAAGAAAACAAGAAAGGGCATTTTCTTTTGGTAACTTGATTCTGTAATTAGAACTATGCTTTCAGTAGTATTAATTAAAAGTATGAATAAGAAATCAGTTACGAAAATCATACCTGTGGTGTAATATTTTAGGAATATTTAGAAACATTTAGAAAATCAGAAGCTGCCTTTTTTGGAAAAGTTTTGCATTCCAGTGTAAGATTCCTGAATATAATCAGTTCATTGACACCTATAACTTGAAACCTGGTCAAAGCAAACCTACTTATGACAGAGAATATTTAACTGTAATTCCTGACTAGTGCTCTTTGACCCATCAATTCCTGCCTGACCCAAAGGCAATCTGAAATGAGACAGCTATATCACTCATCTGTACCATGTTCAAAATTTCCTGTCAGAGTAATGGAAAAACAGGTTATAAATGCAACTAATACATAATATGTCCTCAGTATGTCTTCACTGTGTGAAGGATTTAAATTTAGCAGCAGTAAAGGAACTTAAAGTTTACAACTCTCAGGGGTAAGATTTTAAAACTACATGTTAATGTATTATTTAGTGGCTTAAGATACTTGGAAGATCTATTCCAATAAGTTGCATCACCATTTTTGTTTTCAGTTTCAGAATGGAGTTTTAAATGAAACATATCCAGCTGAATTAAATAACATAAATAACACTCAGGCTACCACACATCTTCAGCCACTTCATCATCCGTCAGAAGCCAGACCTTTTCCTGATTTGACATCCAGTGGATTCCTGTAATTCCAAGCCCAATTTTGACCCTGGTTTTTGGATTAAATTAGTTTGTGAAGGATTATGGAATAATAAAACTGTCACTGTTGGACATCAGCAAGTTCACATGGAGGCATTGATGCATGCTATTCACAATTATTCCAAACCAAATTTTAATTTTTGCTTTTAGAAAAGGAAGTTTAAAAATGGTATCAAAATAGTACCTATACTATAGTCATTAAGATAGAAAGTGTGCTGCCACAGAGTAGTGAGAATACCATCTACATCACATTATTCTGAGCACCACAAAATATGCAAAACTTTATCAGGGAAACTAAGACTTTTTTAAATTAGAAAACATTCTCTATTTGAATTATTTCTGTCAGAATAAAAATAAAATACTTTGAGTTTTGAACTACTGGATTCTTATTAGTTCCCCAAATACAAAGTTACAGAACTAAACTAGTTTTTCCTGTCATGTTAACCTCTGCTTTTATCTCGGATGTTAAAATAAATGGTTTGGTGCTTTTTATAAAAAGATGATCTCAGTGCTTTCCTCCTCCACTGTTCATCTAAGTGCCTCACATTTTTTTCTACCTGTAACACTGTAGGATGTATATTTTATATAAAGTATTCTTTTTCTTTTTTAAATTAATACCTTTCTGCACACAAATATTATTGTATTTCCTAAATCCAACCATTTTCATTAATTCAGGCATGTTTTAACTATTCTACTCACCTATTTTCTTTAGGTAAAGGGCAAATAATTGAAAAAATAATTATTACATAATTTAGTTGTTTCTAGACTATAAATGTTTGCTATGTGCCTTATGTTGAAAAAATTTAAAAGTAAAATGTCTTTCCAAATTATTCTTAATTGTTATAAAAATATTAAGACAATCGCACTTAAGTTTCTCAACAGTGTTTTCAGAAGAAATATACCACTCTTTACCTTTATTGAAGACTCCATGATGATAGTTGAATGTTGCAATGTGAAAAATGTGCTGTTAACTGCAACCATGTTTATTAAATTGCAAGAAGCTTTATTTCTAACTTTTTAATTATATTAAGCAAAGCACCCATTTCAATGTGTATAAATTGTCTTTAAAAACTGTTTTAGACCTATAAACCTTGATAATATATTGTGTTGACTTTATAAATTTTGCTTCTTAGAACAGTGGAAACTAGTTGTTTTTCTCATATTTGAGGAGTGTTAAGATTGCAGATAGCAATGTTGGTGCAAAGTATTGTAATGAGTGAATTGAATGGTGCATTGTATAGATATAATGAACAAAATTATTTGTAAGATATTTGCAGTTTTTCATTTTAAAAAGTCCATACCTTATATATGCACTTAAATAATTTGTTGGAGCTTTTCATACTTTATCAGTGTGTCTTTGTAAGAAATAAAGTAATGAATCCAACTGCTTCAAGTTGTTATTAAGAAAAAGACAACCACACAGTTCATTTACCTTCAAACATTAGGTTGTTTTTAATGATATATTGATCTTCTTTACCAGTAGGCAAATTAATCACTCTACCAACTTTACTGTCCTGAAATGGCTTAAAAGAAAACATGACACCATCTTTTCTTCTTTTTTTCTTCTTCTTTTTTTTTTTTTTTTTTGAGACAGAGTCTCACTCTGCCGCCCAGACTGGAGTGCAGTGGCACCATCTTGGCTCACTGCAACCTCTACCTCCTGGGTTCAAGCGATTCTCCTGCCTTAGCCTACCAAGTTGCTGGGATTACAGATATGTGCCACCATGCCCAGCTAATTTTTGTATTTTTAGTAGAAACGGGTTTCACCATGTTGGCCAGGCTGGTCTCAAACTCCTGACCTCAGGTGAGCCTCCCAACTTGGCCTCCCAAAATGTTGGGATTACAGGCATGAGCCACCACACTCAGCTATTCTTTCCTTTAGCTATGAGAGCTGAAGAGCTTAGACACATTTTACATGTATTATTTTAAAATCTGATGGAATCCCAAACTGAGATGTATTAAAATACAATTTTCGGCCAGGTGCAGTGGCTCGCACCTGTAATCCCAGCACTTTAGGAGGAGGGCAAAGAGGGTGGATCACGAGGTCAAGAGATTGAGACCATCCTGACCAACATGGTGAAACCCCGTCTCTGCTAAAAATACAAAAATTTAGCTGAGCATGGTGGCGTGAGCCTGTAATCGTAGCTACTCGGGATGCTGAGGCAGGAAAATAGCCTGAACTTGGGAGACAGAGGTTGCAGAGCTGAGATCACACCACTGCACTCCAGCCTGGCAATAGACCGAGACTCCATCTCAAAAAAAAAAAAAAAAAATACAGTTCTTATTTCTTTTACTTTTTTTAGTAAATTAATGTATATAAAAGTGTCTTCGTACAAAATATCTCTCAGTTCTGTGTATTTTCAGTCAAAACTTTGAACCTGTAGAATCAATTTAAGTTTTGAAAATTTGTCTGAAACATTTCATAATTTGTTTCCAGCATGAGGTATCCTTTTAAGGATTTAGACCTGTGGTCTAGATTAATACTCTATTTTTTACATTTAAACCTTTTATTATAAGTCTTACATAAACCATTTTTGTTACTCTCTTCCACATGTTACTGGATAAACTGTTTAGTGGAAAAATAGGCTTTTTAATCGTGAATATGATGACAATCAGTTATACAGTTATAAAATTAAAAGTTTTAAAAGCAATATTGTATATTTTTATCTATATAAAATAACTAAAATGTATCTAAGAATAATAAAATCACATTAAACCAAATACCCGTTTGTCTGTATTAAGTGCCAAACAAAGGATGCTTAGTGCACCGCTACATTGAGAGATTTATTTCTAGATGATGTGCACATTTAAGGATGTGGATGTGTCTCATTGAGTCTTTTCCTATACCAGGTTTTTCTTATAATACCTGAAGACTTACCAGTATTCTAGTGTATTATGAAGATTTCAATCATTATTATGCACAAACCAGTGTTTTTCGATGTTACTAAATTTTAGGTAAATGCTTTCATGGCTTTTTTCTTCGAAGTGTTACTGCTTACATAGATCATGCATAGATTTTTGCTTAAAGTATGATTTATAATGTCCTTATTATCAAAGTTGTATACAATAAATAATAAAATAACAAATATGGATAACATGTTTTAATGTAAATTCTTCTCTCTGGTCCACGTAAAGGAGATTATCATTTATACTATAGTATTATAACTATGTTAGATGAGGGCAATCTACAATGCTTAGTGATATGTTAAGTCAATAATTCATAAACTTCTTAGACAATTTTGCCCCCAATGTTTGACCTTTATCTGTATATAAAAAACACTCTCAGTAGCTTCATAAATTAAATTACTTCTGAAATGAACTTTTTTTAAGCCCTGTGTTATCAGTGTAGTAGTGTATTTTAGATTAAAATCCAAAATCCCATTTTAATAATATTTTACAAATATTTCTGAAGAAATTTGAAATAACCCTTGTTAGCTGTAATTTTTGCTTAGTTTAGAAAAACCATTGCCCAAACTTAGTATTTCTGTTTAATAAGTATAAATGATATAGAAGCCTTTGGCCTTAAATTCATGACTGTTGAACATTCATGAAAAATTCTGCAATTAGAATTGATTGAAGAAAAATTTCTGAGAAGTTTTCATTCTCGTGACAGTTATTTTTCTATTAGATTTATATCTCTTCTTTACAATGTGGTATTTTTCTCCACTAGCATATCATAAGTTAGCATCATACTTAATTCTGAACATTTTAGACTAACCCTGAGTCTTTAAGAATTACCTAAAACATTTAGTTTTAACTCTTTGATCTGAAAAAATTCAAGTAAAAATCCAGATAACCTGAGTGCATCTCTGCTTGCACTTAGGTGATTTCTGTCACCATGAACGACTCTAGATTGTCCAATTTCACCAGCTCTACCAAACACTGACTCAGGGATGTTGGCCACTGACAGGACTGGATGACATCTGTCTAATTTCTTTCACTGTCTGCAGATGACCTTCCGTTTTTACTAATAAAATTGAGGGTATCATCCTAAGTTTGTCTGTACCTTCACCTCAGCAGTTGCTCTATCCTTGGTGTCACCTCAGCAATTCCTCTATCCTTGGACTTACCTACAGTATGTGAGGAGGAGAGGTTCCTGAACTCCAGGGTTAGCCCCCGTCCTTTCTCATTCTCATGCACACAGCTTTGACAACTCCCTTCTGAGAGGCTCTCCTTTTCTGTAGGATTCCCTGTGAATGGGTCCTCCTCCATCCTGGAAAAAAATTACTTGAACCTGCACTTCCTTCTCTATTAAATTACTTCTTTACCTTCTTCCTTTGTAACAGTTTTGATCTCCTGAAATCTGGTTTTGTTTTCCATCCTTCCATTATACTGCTGTGTTCGTTCACTAAACTTACAATAGCCTCATTTTCTATGGCCCTGCAACCAAATTGATTGCACTTTCAATGAACTTTTTTCTTCTCTTCCATGACATTAGTTGTCCTATAAGCTCCTATTATCTCTTCTCTTTCCTTTGTTAACCACTCATTCCTCCTCCCACCTGGCAGCAGGCTTCGTTTTGACCATTTGTGGCTCTTTCTGTATGTACTATCTAAGAAGTGGTAATTCAGTGCCTTACCTCTGATTGACATTTGTGGAGCAATTCTTTCCCTTAGAGAGCAGCATAGCATAGCTAAGCTAAACACATAGACGCTGGAGTCAGACTACTAGGTATAAATCCTGGCTTTGCCACAAATAAGATATGTCACTGGAAAGGTTTCTTACTTTCTCTGAGCCTAAGATTCCTTTTCTGTGAAATAAGACTAACAGTACCTGTCTCACTGGATTGCTGGAGGATTCAGTGATTTATATAAAATACTTAGCTGCCAGTAGCCAAAACTGGAATAATTTGAGCAGCTAAATAAATGATGATAGCATTAGATTACAGCACAAAGAATATCCATGAATCCATACTGATATAAATAAAATGATTGAAAAATAAATGGGGGAGAAGGAGCACATCTTTCCTATAGAAGAATCCCAAATAATATTGGTAGCTACTATGTCCTCTGATGCGTGATCTTAGTTCTCCTCCCCTGGAAATATGAGCTAGACTTAATGACCTGCTTTTAAGAAATAGAGTACAGAAAGAGAAGAAAATAACTTTACGTTGTTGAAATCTGGCAAGCACTACCTTAACCAAGTGATCAAGGTTAACATCACCAATGAAAAGTCATGTTGATACAACATGATTTACCTGATATGATGCTTTGAGAAGTGTAGGTCTCAAAGCTTCCTGATATTCTTAAAAACATATAGCCTTGGTCTAATTATGAGAAAACATCAAACCCAGATTCAAGGACATGCCACAAAATTTCTGAGAGGATTTTTTAAAGTGTCAGTGTCACAGAAAGAGACTGAATAATTGTCACAGAGCAGAGGAGGCTAAGGAGGCATGATGACTGAATTTAATGCGATATCTTGGATGGCGTCCTTCATAGAAAAAGGGCATTACTGAGAATCTGCAGAACTCTTTAGTTAATAGTACCGCATCATTGTTAATTTTTTAGTTTTGACCAATGTGCCATGGTTAGATAAAACATTAGAGGTACCTAGCTGAAGAGAATAAAGAAACTCTATAACCTTTTGACTTTTCTGTAAATCTAAAATTATTCCACAATAATTTTTTAATTGCTTTTGTATAAAAATAGTTTTTTATTGCCACATGACAAGTATCTTTATGTCTCATTACTATTTTCCTATATCTTCACAACCTCTTAGTTGGAGGTAAAACTCTACATTGTCATCAGTCCTCATTACTGATTTGATGAATATCTTTTTATTTTTTAATTTAAGTTCTGGGGTACATGTGCAGAACGTGCAGGTTTGTTACATAGGTATACACGTGCCATGGTGGTGTGCTGCACCCATCAACCTGTGATCTACATTAGATATTTCTCCTAATGGTATCCCTCCCCTAGCCCCCCACTGGTGTGTGATGTTCCCCTCCCTGTGTCCATGTGTTCTTGTTGTTCAGCTCCCACTTATGAGTGAGAACATGCGGTGTTTGGTTTTCTGTTCCTGTGTTAGTTTGCTGAGAATGATGGTTTCCAGCTTCATCCATGTCCCTGCAAAGAACATGAACTCATCCTTTTTTATGGCTGCATAGTATTCCATGCTGCCAGTTTTCCCAACACCATTTAGTAAATAGGGAATCCTTTCCCCATTGCTTATTTTTGTCAGGTTTGTCAAAGATTGGATGGTTGTAGACGTGTGGTGTTACTTCTGAGGTCTCCGTTCTGTTCCATTGGTCTGTATATCTGTTTTGGTACCAGTACCATGCTGTTTTGGTTACTGTATCCTTGTAGTATACCACATTCTCTTTATCCAGTCTGTCGTTGATGGACATTTGGGTTGGTTCCAAGTCTTTGCCATTGTGAATAGTGCCACAGTAAACATATGTGTGCATATGTCTTTATAGTAGAATGATTTATAATCCTTTGGGTATATACCCAGTAATGGGATTGCTGGGTCAAATGGTATTCCTAGTTCTAGATCCTTGAGGAATTGCCATGCTGTCTTCCACAATGGTTGAACTAATTTACACTCCCACCAACAGTGTAAAAGCATTCCTATTTCTCCACATCCTCTCCAGCATCTGTTGTTTCCTGACTTTTTAATGATTGCCATTCTAACTGGCGTGAGATGGTATCTCATTGTGGTTTTGATTTGCATTTCTCTAATGACCAGTGATGATGAGCTTTTTTTCATGTTTGTTGGCAGCATAAATGTCTTCTTTTCAGAAGTGTCTGTTCATATCCTTCGCCCATTTTTTGATGGGGTTGTTTTTTTCTTGTAAATTTGTTTAAGTTCTTTGTAGATTCTGGATATTAGCCCTTTGTCAGATGGATAGATTGCAAAAGTTTTCTCCCATTCTGTACGATGCCTGTTCACTCTGATGATAGTTTTTTTTGCTGTGTAGGTGTAGAAGCTCTTTAATTATATCCCATTTGTCAATTTTGGCTTTTGTTACCATTGCTTTTGGTGTTTTAGTCATGAAATCTTTGCCCATGCCTATGTCCTGAATGGTATTGCCTAAGTTTTCTTCTAGGGTTTTTATAGTTTTAGGTCTTACATTTATGTCTTTAATCCATCTTGAGTTTTTTGTATAAGGTATAAGGAAGGGATCCACTTTCAGTTTTCTGCATATGGCTAGCCAGTTTTCCCAACACCAT
>NW_012119243.1:0-64662 GCF_000951035.1 Colobus angolensis palliatus | reverse complement strand
TTCTGCTCTGATCTTAGTTATTTCTTGCCTTCTGCTAGCTTTTGAATTTGTTTGCTCTTGCTTCTCTAGTTCTTTTAATTGTGATGTTAGAGTGTCAATTTTAGATCTTTCCTGCTTTCTCTTGTAGGAATTTAGTGCTATAAATTTCCCTCTACACACTGCTTTAGCTGTGTCCCAGTTATTCTGGTACGTTGTGTCTTTGTTCTCATTGGTTTCAAAGAACTTCTTTATTTCTGCCTTAATTTCATTATTTACCCAGTAGTCATTCAGGAGCAGGCTGCTCAGTTTCCAGGTAGTTGTGCTGTTTTGATGTGTGAGTTTCTTAATCTGGAGTTCTAATTTGATTGCACTGTGATCTGAGAGACTGTTTGTTATGATTTCCGTTCTTTTGCATTTTCTGAGGAGTGTTTTACTTCCAATTATGTGGTCAATTTTAGAATAAGTGTGATATGGTGCTGAGAAGAATATATATTCTGTTGATTTGGGATGGAGAGTTTTGTAGGTGTCTATTAGGTTCACTTGGTCCAGAGCTGAGTTCAAGTCCTGAATATCCTTGTTAATTTTCTGTCTCGTTGATCTAATATTGACAATGGGGTGTTAGTCTCCCACTATTATTGTGTGGGAATCTAGGTCTCTTTGTAGGTCTCTTGCTTTATTAACCTGGGTGCTCCTGTATTGGGTGCATATCTATTTAGGATAGTTAGTTCTTCTTGTTGCATTGATCCCATAGATGCCCTTGTCTCACTTGATTGTTGGTGGTTTGAAGTCTGTTTTATCAGACTAGGATTGCAACTCCTGCTTTTTTTGCTTTCCATTTGTTTTGTAAATATTACTCCATCCCTTTATTTTGAGCCCATATGTGTCTTTGCATGTGAAATGGGTCTCCTGAATACAGCACACTGATGGTTCTTGACTCTTTATCCAATTTGCCAGCCTGTGTCTTTTAATTGGGGCATTTAGCCCATTTACATTTAAGGTTAATATTGTTATGTCTGAATTTGATCCTGTCATTACGTTGGTAGCTGGTTATTTTGCTCGTTACTTAATGCAATTTCTTCACAGTGTCAATGGTCTTTACAATTTGGTACATTTTTGCAGTGGCTGGTACCAGCTGTTCCTTTCCATTTTTAGTGCTTCCTTCAGGAGTTCTTGTAAGGCAGGCCTGGTGGTGACAAAATCTCTCAGCATTTCCTTGTCTGTAAAGGATTTTATTTCTCCTTTGCTTATGAAGCTTAGTTTGGCTGGATACGAAATTCTGTGTTGAAAATTATTTTCTTCAAGAATGTTGAGTATTGGCCCCCACTCTCTTCTGGCTTGTAGGGTTTCTGTCGAGAGATCCGTTGTAGGTCTGATGGCCTTCCCTTTGTGGGTATTCTGACCTTTCTCTCTGGCTGCCCTTAACATTTTTTCCTTCATTTCAACTTTGGTGAATCTCATGATTATGTGTCTTGAGGTTGCTTGTCTTGGGGAGTATGTTCATGGTGTTCTCTGTATTTCCTGAATTTGAATGTTGGCCTTTCTTGCTAGGTTGGGGAAGTTCTCCTGGATAATATCCTGAAGAGTGTTTTCCAACTTGGTTTCATTCTCCCTGTCACTTTCAGGTACACCAATCAAATGTAGATTTGGTCTTTTCACATATTTCTTGGAGGCTTTATTCATTCCTTTTCATTCTTTTTTCTCTTGTTTTCATGCTTTATTTCATTAAGTTTATCTTCAATCTCTGATATCCTTTCTTCTGCTTGATCAATTCAGCTATTGATACTTTTGTGTGCTTCATGAAGTTTTTGTGTTGTTTTTCAGCTCCATCAGGTCATTTATATTCTTCTCTAAACTGGTTATTCTAGTTAGCAATTTGTCTTTTTTCAAGGTTCTTAGTTTCCTTGCATTGGGTTAGAACATGCTCCTTTAGCTCAGAGGAGTTTGTTATTACCCACCTTCTGAAGCTTACTTCTGTCAATTCGTCAAACTCATTCTCCATCCAGTTTTGTTCCCTTTCTGACAAGGAGTTGTGACCCTTTGGAATAGAAGAGGTGTTCTGGTTTTTGGAATTTTCAGCCTTTTTGCACTGGTTTCTCCCCATCTTCATGGATTTATCTACCTTTGGTCTTTGATGTTGGTGGCCTTCGGATGGAGTTTCTTTGTGTACATCATTTTTGATGACGTTGATGCTCTTCCTTTCTGTTTGCTGTTTGTTAGTTTTCTTTCTAACAGTCAGACCCCTTTGCTAGAGGTCGGTTGGAGTTTGCTGGAAGTCCGCTCCATACCCTGTTTGCCTGAGTATCACCAGCAGAGGCTGCAGAACAGCAAAGATTGCTGCCTGTTCCTTCCTCTGGAAGCTTCACCCCAGAGGGGTACCCACCAGATGCCAGCCAGAGCTCTCCTGTGTGAGGTGTCTGTTGACCCCTGCTGGAAGGTGTCTCCCCGTCAGGAGGCACGGGGGTCAGTGACCCACTTGAGGAGGCAGTCTGTAGCTTAGCAGAGCTCAAGTGCTGTGCTGGGAGAACTGCTGCTCTCTTCAGAGCTGGCAGGCAGGAATGTTTAAGTCTGTTGAAGCTGCACTCACAGCCGCCCCTTCCCCTAGGTGCTCTGTCCCAGGGAGATGGGGGTTTTGGAGATGGGGGTTTTATCTATAAGCCCCTGACTGGGGCTGCTGCCTTTTTTTTCAGAGATGCCTTGCCCAGAGAGGAGGAATCTAGAGAGGCAGTCTGGCTACAGTGGCTTTGCTGAGCTGCAGAGGGCTCTAACCAGTTGGAACTTCCCCATGGCTTTCTTTACACTGTGAGGGGAAACCACCTACTCAAGCCTCAGTAATGGTGGACACCCCTTCCCTAACCAAGCTTGAGCATCCTGGGTCGACTTCAGATTGCTGTGCTGGCAGCGAGAATTTCAAGCCAGTGGATCTTAGCTTGCTGGGCTCCGTGGGGGTGGGATCCGCTGAGCTAGACCACTTGGCTCCCTGGCTTCAGCCCCCTTTCCAGGGGAGTGAATGGTTCTGTCTTGCTGATGTTCCAGGTGCCACTGAGGTATGAAAAAAAAAAAAAAAAAAACTCCTGCAGCTAGCTCAGTGTCTGCCCTAAAGGCCGCTCAGTTTTGTGCTTGAAACCCAGGGCCCTAGTGGTGTAGACACCCAGGGGAATCTCCAGATCTGTGGGTTGTGAAGACCATGGGGAAAGTGTAGTCTCTGGGCTGGAGTGCACTGTTTCTCATGGCACAGTCCCACACAGCTTCCCTTGGTGAGGGGAGGGAGTTCCTGGACCCCTTGCATTTTCTGGGTGAGGTGATGCCCCACCTTGTTTTGGCTCGCCTTCCATGGACTACACCCACTTTTTAACCTCCTAAAATGTTCCTTTCTTCTTTTATCTCCTAACATCATCCTTATCAATGGCCCTTCTTGCTTTGTTCTCATAGCTTCTACACATCAACTATAATAACCTATTTTTCTGTTCCAGCTAAGTACAGCTACACCTCAGACTTCGAGCATTTGTAACTGCCTTACCTCTGTCAACTTAGTATCTCCTTTTCCAATCTTTTCTTCCTTATTCAACTAGGTCTGCACCCCTCTTGTGCTCTTTGAGTATACATTTTTTTTTCATAGCCTAGCAACCTGGACCTCAGTTTTAGGATTTCAGAAATATTTTTGTTTATATTCTGAATTTTCTCACTTATTTTTAGTAACTGCTGATCCAGTCCATGGCCCTGGCCAAAAATACTGTTTGCCTGATATGCTGTCTTGCTAGTCACAAAACAGAAATAACTGGCTCCACCACAGAGTCTTATCCTGTCAGTGGCAGAGACTGACAGTTGCCTACAGAGATATCTTCCCTTCCTTAGTAAGAGAGCCCTGACTTTTCACTGGTTACACTGAGGAAATAAAAGACTACATTTTCCAGCCTCCTTTGTAGATAGGCATAACTAACATAACTTCTGCCCAAATATATGAAAGCAAAAATATTGTATAATACTTCCAGGAAGGCTGCTTAAAGGGACTTAATACAACTAAAATGAGCAATTTCTGCTTTTCCTCTTTGTAACCAACACACGTGTATCTAGAGAGCCACCAGCCACTTTGAACCGTGATGACAGAAGCCATCAACTAGGATGGTGAAGAAAAAATAGAATGAGCCAGGTTTCTCATGACTTGGAACTACCAAACAGTCAATCCCTGGTCTGCCTACTACCTCTGTGCTTCCTGTGCATAAGAGATAAACACAGCCTCTGCCGCACCACCACCCCTAAGTATTTTCATCTTCTCACTCTAGAATGACATTATCTCCAATTTGACTGAAAACAGTCTGAAATACTCTTCAGTTTTCTACTTTATGCCTTTTGTGTTCCTTTCTATCAACTATCTCCTCAGATTTTCCTTACCTCTGACTTTTTGTTGCATCTTCTACCATTAAATACATGAGTTTCTTTCTCTTTTTTTCCTAAAATATGTTCTTATTATGGTTTTCTTCTTCTATAATGGCAAAATATCTCCAGTTTTTTTTTCTGTTTTTTAATTGATATATAATAGATGCAAACATTTTCAAGGTTCATGTAATAATTTGATGCATTCATATAATCAAATCAGGATAATTGAGACATACATCATCTCAAATATTTATCTACTCTTTATGCTAGGAAAATTCAAATTGTTCTCTTCTTGCTATTTTGAAATGTATAATAGTGTTAACTATATTCACCCTACTGATCTATCAAACACCAGGTCTTCCAACCCTCTTCTAAAAGCGAAATACAGCTACCATAGATTTTTCTTTCTTTTTTAAGTTGCTATACATTTGAAAGAGCAGCTGGCTAAGACACTTTCTTTACTTCCTTACTTCTTTACCAACCTCTGTTTCTTAAACCTTCACAGTCTGAATTTATTCCCAATTTTCTAGGTACAAATGGTCTATTAAGTCAAGAAATCTTCATTCCTTGAGACTTTCTTACCTTGGCTTCTATAACATTGTACTCTCCTTTTTCCTGATTTCTGATTTACTTTTGACCCTCTTTCTATAATTCTTGAAAATCATTAGCATAATCTTAAAATGCAATTATTAGAGTAAGGAGACCTGCCCCAGACTACACCGTGACCCTGACTGCACTTCTGACTCTCACCTGAAAAGCAAAACTGCCTCCATTAGGTGAACTGCCCTTCTCTTCTAGTCTCCTAGTAGACCTTTAAGATATCAAAACTTTCTAGATAAAGTTGGCCCCAATAGCTCTCCTATGCTGTTGAGTTTAGGCTTAAAATCCCATCCTAGGCACAGCCAGTCCTGCCTCCGGTTCTCACCCCCACCTACATACAACCCCACCACCACCATCTTGGGCAGATCCTCAGACCCTGGGGGTCAGTTTCTGACACTAGTCCCTCCATCTCCAGCAAAATTTCTCAAGGGGTAAGATGGACCGAACTCTATGGATGATGTCTAAAGTATACAGTCAAGCATGAAACAACTCATATATTAAAAAGAACAACCAATATTGTGGAGAAACAAATTGATACATATAAGAATCTTATACTTCACACATTATAAGAACCAGTGATTAATATATTGAAAAAGAGAAGAGTGATCTGTGATATGATTACATCCTTCAAATAACTGATAGTCTAGCATGGAAAGTGAAGATTCTCATTTGGGGCCCAGAAATTAAACCAGGATCATTGATAACAGTTAACAGACCTTTACCTTAATGTAAAGAAGACTATCATTGAGAAATGACTGGAGATGAAATAACCTGCTTTATAATGTAATGATCTTATTTCTAAAAATGATCACTTAGAATTAATAAGAAAATAATTCAAAATTCTAATGTGTGTTGCACTTTATCACTACTAAGTATCCTTCTACTTCTGAGAATATACAGTTGCATTAACTTCCATCTTAGATGTGATCTTTGAGATAATGTATTTTATGCCCCCAACATTATGTTTGAAAAATACAAGGCCTAAAGACTGTTTTGTGCAAGGATCATTGTCTGTGATAAAATTATCTCATTAATTCTTAGCTTGGGTCTTAGTATTCATTCCACAGCACAAGAAGTTGGCTTTATTCTTAAGGAAAACAACATATTCACACAATTTTATTTTTGGCCTTGATAAGTAAAATATTTGTTTTCCTTTTATGCAGAATTATGGTTTCACCCTCCTTTCAGGTAAAGCTGGGCATCCCAATGCTTGTGAGATGTCTACAAATTTATCTTCAACTCTATTTTCCCACAGTCCTATATGGTTACTTAATATTTTTTACTGAAAGGTTAATGTCCTTTAAACATTTTTAAACTACATATTTCCTGACATCTTACAGTATCGAAATCTAACTTGGGGACTTCCGCGTAAAGATTAGACACTGTGACTAAAACTTGTGTTTCAGAATTAGGTTAGCTTAAATTCTTTTTGTAAAGTGTATTAATTTCTACTGTCTTTGCAGATATTTGTATTCCTCCTTATGGAATCAACTGATATGTAGAAAATTCAGACTATCTTTGAATGGGAAGATTCACTGCAAATAGAAGAGAATAGAAAATCTTACCTTACAGTGAAGAGCTGTGAAGATTTTACCCTACTTTGAAGATAGCAGGTTAGCCAGTCACAGTTTGATGGATGCTGGCAAAATGACATGAGACTCTGGTATCAGAGGCAAGAGAAGTTTATTACTCACAGCAATAGGATTTGTGTTGATTCCCCACAAGGCAACACAAAGAGAGCTGGGTGGCATCTGCACATGCAATTCCAGGAGAGGAACCCCGAGGTTAGGGTTTTGTAATGGGCAGAATGCATGCCTGATCCTTTGCTCTAAAGAGGGATACTATCTCTGTCTTTTAAGGCTGCTTACTATACAGATATCCTTGAAAAGTTTGCTCAGATAAAAAGCAGTCCCTCTGCTCACAGGATGTGCAGAAACACAAGAGATTCATGGGGAATTGTCTCCATCTCTTATCATGGCTGGCTCTGCCTGCTCTTTCAACCTAGATTGCCGACATATCCTGCTCTCTTGACTGCATCCCAGTCTAGGCTGCAGAGGCAACTGTTATTTGAGATAAATAGCATGGCGTATCTGATAAAATTATCTATTCTCAAATTACACCATTCTTACTCCCCATGGAAAAACCTTTGAAACCCTGACTTGAACACTTTGCTCCAAGTCTTTATAAAAGGCAATATGCTGTGGTATTTAAGATTTGGGGAAGGGTATGCTGGGTTTGAATTCAGGCTCTGCTCCGTTGCTAGATATGTGATTAGGGAGTTTAATTAACTGTTCTGTGCCTTTATTTCTTCTTCTGTAAAAAGAAGATAACAAAATGGCCCTACTTTATAGAATCTTTATGGGAGCCAAATAAGATAATGCATTCAACTTGCTCAGCACAATGACTGGTACATGATAATTGGTGCTAAAGACGTATGAACTCCTATTATTCGGCAAGTCTGTATTAGAGTGAAGCCAAACTGGTATAATGAAATACCAAAAAATGCATTCTTTAAACATTAGGTGTTTATTTGTTTAATGTAGGTGGCTCTGCTCCACAAAGCAAACTCAGGTGATGAGGCAACTCTTTCATTGTCAATATGGTCCCAACACTGCCTTTTCTAATCAGGAGGAAGGAATGGGAGGGATATGTGCAGGCCACGGAGCTGTGAGAGAACAAGTAAGAGGTTGGTACATACCACTTCTGCTCACATTCTGTACCCATGAACATAGTCCCGTGGTCGTACCTAGCTACAACTATAGGTCTGACTACCATCTGTTTATGGAAAAAAGAAGAAGACAGACTTTGGTGGATAATTTAAAGGGCCCTCAAAACTAAATAGCACCCCTCTTTTTTATTTGAATTTTGAAGCTTTTCAGAAATAACTTGACAAAGCATAAACAGATAAAGAAGGGGGAGAAAAAAGTCATCATTCTTTTAAAAACATGTCATCATTATTAAACATGTCACCACAACTTAGCCTGAGAGCCAAAGGAGGATGGCCCACCCCATTCCCCCCGCTCCAATCTAAACCTAAGAACAGACTATTCTGGGATACTCTAACTGGGAAGAGCCAACCTACGTTCCATGTCACTGACTCCTACAATTCTAGATAGACAAAAATGGAAAAAGGACCAAGTTCTTCATGACCGGTACTATTGATAGATTTGCTTCACATATTTGAGGAGTGTGGACAGTGGCTGCCACCCACTTTGCCCTTCTATCATGGGGAGAATTAAGTGATGATGAGAAGGGATATTTCCCTAGACCCCTTCACGGGAGTTGTAAAGGGGAGGCTCGTTTACTCAGCCCGCAGCTCTGAACCTTTCACGGAAGGGGGAGCACGCAGATCAGCAGGTGCAGGAGCAGGGGTGAACGAATGCTGGAACGGGCCAGTTGCTCCTTTCAGGCAGAAGCAGGTTCTGTGCAGGCCCTGCAGCAGTGTCTAAGTGTGTTACAATGCTCTTTTAGCTCTGCCATCTGGGAGGGGGCATCCGTGACCCCAGGACCCCAGAGGGCATGTGTCACAATCAGTGCTCTTTTAGAATTTGCCATCCGTGGACAGCTAAGCGTTAACCAGCTCAGTGGAGGATCAGAGTGGCAGCCTTTTACACCCTGCCCTCTTGGTGCCCATGTTCTTGTCTGATATCCAGGAAGAATCAGGTCACACAAATGAATTGAAGGGCGGTGTATATGGAGGATTTTAGTGAGTGGAGGAAGTGGCTCTCAGTGGGCAGGGGAGCTAAAATGGGAATGGAGTGGAAAGATAATCTTCCCCGGGAGTTCCACCACCCCAGCCAAACCCTCCTCTAAAGTCCCTCCGTCAAGCCGTTTATCTGACATACACCTGCTGCTTCTCTTCTTTCCTTTTCTGCTGCTCCTCTCTGCTCTCCTGCCAGTGGAGCTTGGGGATTTTATGGGTACAGGGTAGGGAGTGGGGCAAGGCCATGGTGGTTTTGGAAAAGGCAACATTCGGGTGGGAAAACAAGGATGTGAAGTTCTCATTTAGGGCTGTGGGTTCAGGCTTGAGGAACCCTTGCCAGGGACCCCACCCTTTTCTACTTAGTATTTCTCTGCCTCCTGTCCTTTTTAATGAGTCAAAAGGCTAAGAAAATTCATCCTTCATGGAAACCTCATAATAGTAAAAATATTTTTCTATCAAAAACATCACCTCTGCCACCACCACCATCATCATCATAATTATAAGGCAAATTTATAGTTTTACCCATTGAGTAAAAACTTTTCCTAAGGGTTCTTTACACTGCCCATTATTCTATTGGTGCAGAAGTAAGTCAGCGTTCAGATTTAAAATATATTTGTCCTTTCTGGCAAAATTCTGTATAATTTAATTTGCTTACTTCTTGTTTACACTTCCAGGAAGCACAGAATTCAGGTTTTTTACTTATGTGCAACAGCTTCCTTCTGCCTTTATTTCAGGCAAAAGTATGTGTGTTTCTGCCTTACTGCTATTCCTACTTCATTTGTTACATCCCTCTTGATATCACATCCTTTTTTTAAAGTTTTAATGTAAGCTGCCACGTATTCTTTTATGGTAGGATTTAAATTATTCAAATAAGGATGCAGAAAGTAAATACAATGACATAGAATATTGGAAGTGAACTATGCTATCCATGAGTACTGTTAGATAAAATGTTGGCAAATAAAACTTTGCAGTCTTTACAGGAGATGAATTAGCTCAGTGTAGAAGTAGTGCCTCGGTAAAGGGGTGATGGCTATGAATAGTGGTTTCAATCCTGTCTTTCCAGAGGCTGTCACTTAACTTATGGTTATTTGCATGGCTATGAAATTCTTTGCTTTTTGGCCTCTTTCATGTTCCCAGTCACGGTTGTCTTAAATCATCTGTTATTTCCTATCCTACATATTATCTGTTTTCCTTGCTGGACCAGAGTAAACCAAAGTGGCCCCAATTGGAAATTCTTGAGAGAGTTCACTGGGTGAATCCACGTGAAGTATCCTCTTAATACCTTTATAAAAATAAATAGGTGAGACTGTGGGGAGCTTGTAAGTCCTTCCTTTCATAGGTGGGGTCATATTAAAACTGAGTCATTAATACCAATTCTCACAGGATGATGAGAAAACCCAAGTTATACACTTAGAGCTGAGGAAACGAAGACCAAAGAAGTAAAATAGCCTATTCATGTCACACAGGTAGTGGCCGAGACAGATCTAGGCTTTGCACCTGCTAATTAAGAGCTTTTCCAGAGAGTAGACCTAAAAGCATCATGTATGTGCTTTGCTCTGTTTTTCTGCCAGTTGCTTAATTCAGGTTATTTCATTTACTCACTATATCCACATAGGGTTAATACAAGTACCCTAGTCTTACACATGATTAAGTTATAAAATTTTTTTTAAAAGAAATCTTATGTTTAAAAGGCAGTTTTCCAAAAGAGCCATGAAGATGACTAAGATAGCTGAGGTAGACAGAAGAGGTACTAAGCATGTGTGATTAAGTTAAGGACATCAAGATGGGGAGGTGCTAATATAATCACAAGGGTCCTTCTAAGAGGTCAGAGAGAGAGATTCGAAGATGCTATGATGATGGCCTTGAAGACAAAGGGTCACAAGCCAAGGAATGCAGGCTGCCCCTAAAAGCTAGAAAAGGCAAAGAAACTAATAATTCTCCCTTAGTGCCACCGGAAAGAACACAGCTCTATCAGCACCTTGATTTTAATACTGTTAAGATAATATATTTGTGTTTTTTAAGCCACTAAGTTGTGGTAAGTTGTTACAGCAGCAATGGGACACTAATACAATAGTTACAGATCTTAACGAAGCCAAGAGATGCATTTACTCCTCCATTTCTAGAGAAAAATAGGAGAGCTGTTTTCTGTACTTCTCCCTGGCTTTGATAACTTCTGCAGGGGAGGACAGGAAGGTCTGGCAGCACTTTCTGTCCCTCCTCTCCACTCTCAGATGCCTTGGGACCTACAAAAGAACCTCCACTTGACGAGGCTGACAGTCATGCCTTCTGGGCCCCAGCCTTGCCTTGGCATTGCAAAGAAATGTGGAAGAACAGCCAACTCACAGTTTCATTGCAGCCTTGCCTTGAACAGATGTTTAGCTCATGTCAGAAGCCAGGAAATGCATTGCTTACAGCCCCACATGTGTTTCTGCAAAAGGGTCCTGATAAATGTCTGGTCTTTGCAAATAATCCTACAAATTGGCCCGATTCCTGGAAGAAAAATGGCTGTATTACAGTGGGTGAGACATTATATAAACAATGTCAGTTACACATCTTTAAGTGTTAGTTCTGCATTTAAAATTAACAAAGCTATTTTGGGGATACTTTTTACAGCTATACATCTTAAGATGTTTGTATATGGAAAAAAAAAAAAAAACAAGTTTTTACCTATATCATCATATTATCATCCAGTAAGGTATAAGAAAAGACTATTAAAAGAGAAAAGTGACCCAAAACTGTCACAAAAGCTCTTCTTTCCTGGATATAGTGCAGCATATATTTGTTCAGAACTTTATTGCACAGAAATTTTACATCCATTATCAGAACTGATTCTGACTAGTACACTAGAAGGTGAGTTGTTATGAAAAAGGGTGACTCCAATAGTATTAAATACCACACAGCTAATAACTAATGATATCTTTTTTTTTTTTTTTGATGGAGTTTTGCTCTTATTGCTCAGGCTGGGGTGCAAGGGTGCAATCTCAGCTAACCAAAACCTCCACCTCTCGAGTTCAAGCAATTCTCCTGCCTCAGCCTCCCAAGTAGCTAGGATTACTCAAGTCATCTGATTTCCAAGTTCAAACATTTAAAAATATCTCATGGTGAGCATTTTTTCATCTGTCTGTTGGCTGCATAAATGTCTTCTTTTGATAACTGACTGTTCATATCCTTTGCCCACTTTTTGATGGGCTTGTTTTTTTCTTGTAAATTTGTGTGAGTTCCTTGTAAATTCTGGATATTAGCCCTTTGTCAGATGAGTAGATTGCAAAAATTTTCTCCTGTTCTGTAGGTTGCCTGTTCACTCTGATGGTAGTTTCTTTTGCTGTGCAGAAGCTCTTTAGTTTAATTAGATCCCATTTGTCAATTTTGGCTTTTGTTGTCATTGCTTTTGTTGTTTTAGACATGAAGTCCTTGCCCATGCCTATGTCCTGAGTGGTATTGCTTAGGTTTTCTTCTAGGGTTTTTATGGTTTTAGGTCTAACATTTAAGTCTTTAATCCATCTTGAATTAATTTTCGTATAATGTGTAAGGAAGGGATCCAGTTTCAGCTTTCTACATATGGCTAGCCAGTTTTCCCAGCACTATTTATTAAATAGGGAATCCTTTCCCCATTTCTTGTTTTTGTCAGGTTTGTCAAAGATCAGATGGTTGTAGATGTGTAGTATTATTTCTGAGGACTCTGTTCTGTTCCATTGGTCTATAGCTCTGTTTTGGTACTGGTACCATGCTGTTTTGGTTTCTGTAGCCTTGTAGTATAGTTTGAAGTCAGGTAGCGTGATACCTCCAGCTTTGACAGGATTGACTTGGCAATGTGGGCTCTTTTTTGGTTCCATATGAACTTTAAAGTAATTTTTTCCAATTCTGTGAAGAAAGTCATCGGTAGCTTGATAGGGATGGCATTGAATCTATAAATTACCTTGGGCAGTATGGCCATTTTCATGATATCGATTATTCCTATCCATGAGCATTGAATGTTCTTCCATTTGTTTGTGTCCTCTTTTATTTCATTGAGCAGTGGTTTGTAGTTCTCCTTGAAGAGGTCCTTCACATCCCTTGTAAGTTGGATTCCTAGGTATTTCATTCTCTTTGAAGAAAAATGCTCATCATCACTGGTCATCAGAGAAATGCAAATCAAAACCACAATGAGATACCATCTCATGCCAGTTAGAATGGCGATCATTAAAAAGTCAGGAAACAACAGGTGCTGGAGAGGATGTGGGGAAATAGGAACACTTTTACACTGTTGGTGGACTGTAAACTAGTTCAATGATTGTAGAAGACAGTGTGGTGATTCCTAAAGGATCTAGAACTAGAAATACCTTTTGACCCAGGGATCCCATTACTGGGTATATATCCAAAGGATTACAAATCATGCTGCTATAAAGACACATGCACACGTATGTTTATTGTGGCACTATTCACAATAGCAAAGACTTGGAACCAACCCAAATGTCCATAAATGATAGACTGGATTAACAAAATGTGACACATATGCACCATGGAATACTATGCAGCCATAAAAAAGGATGCATTCATGTCCTTTGTAGGGACATGGATGCAGCTGGAAACTATCATTCTCAGCAAAATATTGCAAGGACAAAAAAACAAACACTGCATGTTCTCACTCATAGGTGGGAATTGAACAATGAGAACACTTGGACATAGGAAGGGGAACATCACACACTGGGGCCTGTTGTGGGGTGGGGTAGCGGAGAGGGATAGTATTAGGAAATATACCTAATGTAAATGATAAGTTAATGGGTACAGCACACCAACATGGCACATGTATACCTATGTAACAAACCTGCACATTGTGCACATGTACCCTAGAACTTAAAGTATAATAAAACAAAAATATCTCATGGTGGTCTTTGAGAGGATACAATAAGTATTGAACCACTGGTTTAACTACATTCATCAAGGATACACAATTTCCCTTAGTCTCTATATTCAACTATGGGCTAATCCCAAGAAATAAGGCAGGATTACTGTTGTAGAATCTATTGAGGAGTTATTATTCTCATGGTTGAGGAAATTGAGGCTAGAATGTGAGATAATTAATGCTTATTCTGCCTCAAGTGCCTCTCATTTGTATAGTAAATTAATATAGCCAGATTTTAGAATGATTTGGCCATTTGGCTGACCAGTCTTTCAGGATGTTTCTCTCCTTGATTCAAGTGAGATATGAAATTAAATGTCTCTCAATGGACATTTGTGCCATATATTATAGGATATTCAAGATGACTGTTTTTTCCAGAATTCCGTATTTTCTGGAAAAGTGTGTGTGCCTCTGCCACTTACAAAATTTACTTTTACATTTGTGTACATATCGAAGAAAAAGCTTAAATTGCAAATTGGATATTTAAAAAGTTATGAGAATATGTCAGTTTTAAATGAAAGTAACACAAGACTTGGATAATAGACTCCCATATTTTCCTTCAATTTGCAAACTACAGCATTTAAAAATTCATTTCAAAAGTCAAATTACCCAATGAATTTTATAGTATAGAAAGGAAATTTCACTTCTGAGTATCATCCATATGCCTGACTTTTAATAGATAGTAAATTTTTACCAGCCGTTTGGAGTTTTGAGAAGGCCATACTTCCATTGTAAACTTGTTTGAAGTGTAGATATATCAGAATATTCTATTCTGGACCGGGGCATGCAAGAACATTGAGTTAATGTCTACTGTTCCTGTAACATTTTTCACTATGACATTTTCTTGGTGATTTTAATCTCGATAGCACATTGAGTTGATATCTTCAGAAACATTCTACAAAATATTTTTCAGTGTGTGTTTTAAATATCAATCACACAAGATGTTAACATGCAGATTTCATTATCAAATAAGTTTGGGAAACACTGGGCAAATAAAAGTTAATCAGATTCCTTTACTACAGGTCTCTAATGTATTAATATGTGTTGTAATTTTCCAAAATATGGAACTTGGTATGCAATATTTTTCAAACTCATTTGACACTGAAACCATTTGCAGAGCTTATCACATGGTGCTAGCATTCCAAGGAAAATACTTAAATAAAACCTGACTTATGATAAAAGATCCCAGGCTCTTTTCTTGTATGGTCCCTGTGGCCCAGAGTTCTTATTTAAGGTAGTCCTTGGAATACAAATGATGCATCTGTCCACATTAAACTTATCTGACATTTCTCTGCCTAAGCAGACAGATTTACAAAAATTTCCTATACTCTTCTACCCCATCCCCCAATCTAGCTTTTCACTATGTGGAAGAGTTTAATGTTATCTCCACACCTGAAGTATATAATCTTTGTAAGTGATATGGTCATTTCTCCATATCACTTATAAAGGTAAGTGATATGGTTATTTCTCCATATCACTTATAAAGATATTCTTAAATTTTCTTTCACTCACACTTGACTATCAGATAACTCTTTGTGGTTCAGCCCTATCATTTGGGTCATCTGCAGAAAGTGTTTCACTGAGGTTTGTTGTTTTGTTTTTATCTTAGTTTCCTTTTAAGACATATTACTCTATTTACCCTAGGGTACATAGTTAAACCTCTTAGAAAAGATCCATATGCCTTTTATTTAAGTGTTAGAACTAAGAAAACAGCCTATTTTTCCCTAACAAATTGTAAATGATTCCCTTTTTATTTTGAACACCAGGAAGCTCAAAACCAGATCAGGACACAACTAGAATAATGGATTATGTCCTTACAAGTCAGCACAATTTTTTTATTATTTCACCTCTCACTAGCTTGTGTTAACCTGCTACTCTCCATTTTTTCTGCTGTTATTTTGCATTTAGATCTTCTGTTCATGCTGCATACAATTTTTTTAATATATTCTTGTTCTAATCAAATTCAAGTCCTTCTCCATCCCTTCTGCCCCCAACACACACACACACACTTGTTGAGAATGATTTTGAAAAAAAAGAACAAACCAAAAAATGTAAAGAAAGGAAGAAAAATCATTCTGGTCACAAACCTGACTGCTAGAAGCTGTGGTACTAGATATAACTGATGCTGAGAGAGCATTTAACATTCATAGTCAATTTGGAATTCCTGTCAATAAAGTTCATAGTAGCTGATTCTTTTTCTGATTTTATAATGGTGGCAATGTAGCCATTAAAGGATCTAGAGCCTCCAATTCTCCTTAATTGCTTTAGTTAAAAATCCATGAGTATTTAAAGTTTGACACAAACCATCAATACAGTTATGAATGGTACAAGCTGACTTTATGAGGCAAGCATAGCATATCCTCACCACTTAAAGGGAATGCCCCTTTCATCTCTATGTAGAGCAAGGGCTTTCATCCTCAGCACTATTTGTGCTAGAGAAGTCTTCTGTGTAGAGAAGTCTGTCCTGTGCATTGTAGGATGTTCAGCAGCATTCCTGACTTCTACACCTATAGATATCAGTAACATGCCCATCTTCAGGTGTAATAATCAAAAAATGTCTCCAGACATTGTTGAATGCTCCCTTGGAATTGAGAGGAAATCACCCTTAGTTGAGAGCCACTAATAGAAGAAGGAGCACTTCCAAAAGGACAGAGTTTGCTGTGTTGGAGAAAGTCCAGGAAACGGACTGAAGTGGTAGTTTTCTGAGAAGTCCTGTGTCACATCTGTGCCTTTCTCTTTTCCAACTGCCCCCATGAAATTAGTAAATGGCTGCTTACTCTGTAGAGTTGATCACCTGGCAGAACATGGCAGTTAGAAGGAAGCCACTTATTCATGCTGAGTCCAGAGAAGAGAGGCCTTTGATGCAATAAATTACATGCAGTGAATAAGAGTTTATAGTATGTTGATGACCAAACAGTGGTAGGACTGGTAATATTATGTAATCAAAAATTGTTCATCCTTTTTGTTTCAGCTTATAGAAATAATATGTGTCCACTGTACAAAGTCAAGCTTTAATAAACGTTCAAAAAAATCTACAAAAGCAGCACTTGCTAGTGCGAAAATTTCAGAGTAAAGGAATGCGTGAAATAAAAAGCAAGGCCAGGCATAGCAGCTCATACCTGTAATCCCAGCACTTTGGGAGGCCGAGGCAGATGGATCACTTGAGGTCAGGAGTTTGAGACCAGCCTAGCCAACATGGTGAAACCCTGTCTCTACTAAAAATACAAAAAATTAGCCTGGTGTGATGGCACATGTTTGTAATCCCAGCTACATGGGAGGCTGAGGCGGGAGGTTCGGTTGAACCCAGGAGACAGATGTTGCAGTGAGCCGGGATTGTACCACTGCTCCAGAGTGAGACTCCATCTCAAAAATAAATAAATAAATAAAGCGAAAGTACCATCTCCCTAAGCCAGGCTTCAAAGGTAGCCATTTTTAATGACCTGTGACTGATGTATTAATATATACTTTCATATGCTATTTGTAAGCAATCATTTCAATGCAGTGTGTGTGTGTGTGTGTGTGCATGCGTGTGTGTGTAGCTTTTTCACTGTTAAGGTGTTGATTGCATGACTGTATATGTAATTCAGTTGTTTTACAAGAATATGGATAGTGATTTAATGTATGCCTACAACACAAATTACCCAATCTCTTCCCCATTAATGAGAATTTAGGCTGTTTACATTTTTTTACTATTTGACAATGCAGAAATAATTATCTTTGTGCATCTTTGTGCACTTTTGGAGACATTTTGGTTCATTAAATTCTTAGTATTGGCATATCAGCAACAAAGGATTTGTACATTTAAAATGTCCAAAAAGTAACTGCCAATTGGTCTCCAGACAGTTTAGATTGTAACAAAGCAAACTCCCACTACAGTGCTTAAAAATTCATCAAGTAGTAATGATTGCTCTATAATTTTTACCGTTATGATAGAAGACTGAGATTCTTTTTCAAACATATTTTACAAATTAAATAATAATTACAGTCTCAGAGAGGTTATTATTTGCCCAAGTTCATAGGAATAATGAGTAGCAGAGCTGAATCACAATCCTGGGCTGTTTCACTCCCAAGTATGCGCTTTTCTTTTCTCCAGTGATTCCCAAGCCAGCAGATCATTGGAAACACACACAGAGCTTTAAAAAACACAGCTTTGCTCCAGCAGAGATCCATCTGCATTTTTTAAGTTCCTTGGTTGACTCAGATATCAGCTCTATCTCTAAGTAGATATAAGAAAGTGTTATAAAGTTAACATACTCAGTAAAGCATGCTGACCGGCTGGAAATTTAGCCTGCATGTATCTCTTCTGTGGGTGCCCTTCACAGAGGGGCAGGAGGAGTGACCCCTGTGGCTCTTTAGCCAGGTATGGAAGAGAAACTTTCTCCTTCTAGGAGGTGGAAGGGCTAGTCTTTTCTATGTCTAAGGTCCAACCTCTTCCTAATGGGACAGTGGGAATGGAGTAACCTCATTATGGAGTGAATCCATCAGTGGAGGGCTACCCTGGCCAGGCAGAAAGCTGAACATATGTGGGACTGCAATGGCAGTGAACCAGTGTGAGCAGAGCCTGACATGAGGTGCAGCACGGGGTCTGCAGTAGCCACCAGTTTGGAAGCCAACCCCAGGCCTCCAACCTCACCATCTGCCAGAGGCAAGGCTTGAGCCTTCCGAATTATTGAATGACCAGAGAGAGAAAGTAATCTGGACTTTCTGCCATCTGATGGTTGGCAGCTGGGCCCAGTTCTAATTTGACTTGGGAAATAAAGAAATGTGGCGTTATTCACAACTTGAGATCATAGAGCAGTTTATACTGGCTACCTATACAATAGTAAACATATATTTTTCCTATACCCTAGTATAGGAAACTATATTAAGTTCAGTAAGTTTATAGTAAGTAAATATAGTAAGTTTAGTAAATATAGTAAGTTTATAGTAAAAATAACTTTTATTTTTCTACTTTAATTATTCCATCTTTTTCAAAGGAAAAGTAACTTTCAAGGTCCCTCCAGTACTTTATAGGAACAGAGGTGTGGTAGAATCTGTGATTTGGCTTGCCAGTGTGATCTAGCAGTCTCTCACTTTTTTCTATTTTGCATGTGTTTGGAAATTTTGGACAACCAAGTAGTTTATTTAAAATATTAGGTTATATATATAATGGAACATTTTTATATCCTCACATGTAGGCTAATACCCAAATATATATGTTTTTCCAGCTCTGGGGTGTAATTATTGAGGTATAATTAACAAATAAAAATTGTATATATTTAAGGAGTACAATATGAGGTTTTCATATATGTGTGCAATGTGAAATAATTACAACATTCAGGTTAATGCAGTCTCTCGAGTGCACCAAGAAAAGCAAAAGTACTATCTCCCCAAATCACTTGCCAGAGGTAGTTTTTGAAATAAGTTGAATTGTAGATCACGTTTTATCTTTGTGAGTTGTCCTATAAGATACTCCCACACCCAGCATGTCTATATTCAGATAGTGTTTACTAGAATGTAGTTGGACGACCTCTACTTCAACACTCGAGTGAGGTGGCTAGGAGCAGTGGGCATGGCCCAGGAGTTACCCCTTGGCACTCCCAGGCAGAGCCCACTTCTGCAGACCGTGCTGGTTCCGAATAATGGGTTAATTTATACGCAATGCTCAGGCAAACATTGAGGCAGAGAATACCAATGTCAAAGAATAGGCCCAAGTGCCAACCAAGGGGCACACCCCTTCAGTAGGCTCAGTTTCGAGATTGGAGGTAGAATTGCATAAGAATTCAGTCACTGTTTATTAACATAGCTCTGTGCAACTCTGGCATCTGCTGGCCAGCGACCCTCTGGTTTTTATGTTTACCCTCAGCAGGACAACCCAGACTGTATGGATTGTGTTTACACTAGAAAAAAAACCTTGCATTCCCTACAATGTGAGAAAAGAAGTTAGAGATCTTCTCATCTTCACTCCTTCTTTATACAAATGACAGTACTGAAGCTCAAGAGGTAAACCAACTTTCCCAATCCAGCATTGCTAGTCATAAACAAATACCCACATATTTTGATAAGAATAAAATCCATTTTATTCTCAATCTCAAATATTAGGGCTTTATTACCATGGAATGAAACCCATTTCGGTACTTCTTGATCTTGACTATGTGTGGGAATCCTTGAAGGATCTTGTCACAATGCAGACTCTGATTCTGTAGGTCTGGGTAGGGCCTGAGATTCCGCACTGTTAACAAGCTCCCAGGTGGTGACCCAACTACTGGCCTACGCTTTTGAATATTGAGCATTTATAGGCAATGCCTTGCCTAGTGTGGGTGGACTTGAGCCTCCGGCAAGAAAATATGTAGGACTTTCCACTGTGAATAAATTTCCTGGTATAGTGAAGAGTTCCCATCAGAGAATTCTTTTGCTATGCCTAAGAATAGCAAAAGAATAGAATTTCAGGTGAGTGCTTTCTTCAGAAATAAAACTAAGAAGATGGATCATTTAAATGTCTTATATTTCTGTAAATGCACAAATCATATTTCTAAGTGTCCTTGGCAGAGGAACCTTATCATAGTTAAGAAAGTTTACATCTGCATCTCCCACTCAGTTTGAGCATGCTTTACTTCCTCTTAAGTAATAATCAACATTGCAAAATTGCAACTAGGCAACCAGCAAAATGTTCACAGGGAACACAACTGCTAGCTTTCGCTCATAACAAGCTCCCTTCCCTAACCCATGTCATTCCCTGCATGAGCTTATTCATGGGTTTCTCAGCCTTGGCACTATTGACGTTTGGAGTCATTGTTGCAGCGGCTGTCCTGTGCACAGAAGGTTGTTTAGCAGCATCTCTGGACTCTCCCCACTAGATGCTGGTAGCACTCCACCCCCAGTTGTGACAACCACAAATGTCTCCAAATATTGTCAAATGTCCCCTAGGAGACAAAATTTCCCTTGGCTGAGAATCACTCCTCTATAAAAATAATTTATACTATGTTGGAAAGGACAATGAGCTTAAAACATCAATTTATATAGTTTCAGATCAGAAACAGAGCTTTACTGCATATGGAGGTCACACACTGAGACAGAGTCTCACAGTCACCCAGGCAGTGGCATGATCAAGGCTGACTGCAGCCTCGACCTTGTCTCTACAAAAAATAAAAAGTTAGCTGGGTATGGTGGTGTGTACTCCTGTAGTCCCCGTTACTCAGGAGACTGAGGTGGAAAGATTCCTTGGGCCCAGGAGGTCAAGGCTGCAGTGGAGTTGTGATCGTGCCACTGCACTCCTCCAGCCTGGGTGACAGAGGGGATACCTTGTCTCAAAAAAAAAGTTGTTTCCTATTCCTTACTCATGGCTTCTCAGCCATGTAGCTAAATTCTGGAACAGCTCATGTGCACAGTCAAAGTCAGCTTACAGTATACTCCACATTACTTTTGAGAGAGAATGTTTTACTAACATTTAACTGACAAAAAGAAAGAGCAAATTAATCAATCAGGTATTGGCCTAAATGCTGAACAAAAATGATCTACTAAAGTAACCACTTGTTCTTAGATCTGTTATCTCACTCTTAAGGGAACTCTGAAGTAAAACACATATTAAGTACTTCAAAATTCACTTCCTGTTCACAGATTCTCTAACATTGTCAAGATGTGACAGCTTGAAAACATGTCATGCAGACACTAGTTATTTACTGTACTAATATTAATAACTGGAGGCCCTGGCACAGGAACAGAGTGAAAGGACCTTTTCTACGCTCTTTTTTACTGAAAGGGAGGAAAAGGCATTCTCTCGGGTCTAAGCTGGAGGTGGCATCAATCACCTGCCAATGAACAAGATCTGCTGCTATACAGCTGCCAACACCCCTTCCATTCACACCCAGCTGATATTTATCGTATACCTACCATGTGCCAGATACTAATCTAGGCACTGCCACGTAATTTATTTTATTTTTAGAATAACTCAGTACATTTGGGCACAAATGGGGAATCTAAGGAAAAGGATTTGACTAATAATGCCAAACCTATTGTATAGCCCTTGGCACTTAAAAAATTTTTTAAGAGTGTTTGAATGAATTTTAAGTATCATTATGTTTACTACATTTATTACTTACTTCCTTGCTTGATTTCTTTATGCAATAGATGTACTTGAAGAGTTTGGAAGCAAATTGCAGTTTTGTAAGTTGACTCACTTTTGAAATGTTTTAGTGTGGCTCCATGATATTTATGACTCATGAAGCAAATTTGCCTCTGATAAACAAAACCTTTGATAAAATGACTAGCCACTCTATCTGATTTTTAATTCTGAATTTTAACTTAGTGATTTCCTTATAGATGAACATATATAATATTTTCTCAAGTCATCAATAAAATCTAAGCCAACAGTAGTTTGCATTTTGACAGCAATGAGGTAAACGTAGATACTTGGTGTAGGAATCAATATCAACACCAATAGTTCAACCAATCAAATGAAATGTACAGCTGTATGTCTTGAATGACATCAATGTTTGTATTAGTTCCCTATGGCTACTGTGACAAATTACCAAAACTGAATAGTTTAAAACTATGAGAATTGTTTCTCTTATAGTTCTGGAAGTCAGAAATCCAAAGTCAGTCTCCCTGGGCAACCATCAAGGTGCTGGCAGGGCTGGTTCCTTCTGGGACATGGGGAGAATCAATTTTCTTGCCTCTGTCAGCTTCTCAGGCCATCTGCATTCTGTGGCCCTTGACCTCATTCTCATGTCATCCCAATCTCTTGCCTCTATCTGCTGTTATTCGCTCTGATCTCCTGCCTCCCTCCTATAAAGACACTTGTGATTACACTGGCCCAGCCCAATAACCCAGAATAATCTCTCACCTCAAGATCTGTAACTTAATCACATGTGCAAAGTCTCTTTTACAAAGCAAGGTACCCATATTCACTGGTTCTGGGAATTAGGACTTGGCTGTCTTTAAGAGGCCATTATTCATCCTATCACAACACTGGAACAAACCTCAAACTAAACTTAGTAAAGGATTGGTAGAGAGCCAACTAATTACCTAAATCAGTTTAAGTAATTAAGAAATAGATCTGGAAAAAATGCAGTGACTGATGAATTTTAATCCAATGTGCCAGTACAAATCTGGGACTTTCCATTTTTACAAGAAACGCAGCAGTGAGATGAAAATAATCCTTAAAACATCATTGAAAGTTCCTGTAATTATAACTTGCTCCCTGGAAACTAAAGGAAAACTAAAAGAAGTATCCAGAAAACCCCAAACTTGGCTGTACTTATCATAGACATTGTTAAGTAATAATACCATACAACATTCACTTTGGATTATTATCTAGAAAAATTGATTAGCTTGACTGAGGCCATTATTTTTTCCCAGACCCCATTTATAAGCAATGCTATCTATTGATGAAAAGCTGTGTGAAAGCAGAGTGTGGCGTGGATCTCTTCTCCATAAGCAACCTGCTCTAACCACCCTGAGTGAGCCTGATTAGATGCATTCTTTGCTAAGCAAAGGGAACTTTGTTTATTTTTTATTTATTTACTTATTTTATTATTATGTTTTAGCACAACTTGCACAGTAATATTCAAGGAAAAATGATTGAAACCAAGCATCTTTGTCTTACTATGGAATGAAGTTAAACAGACATAGTTATGCATCTATAGTGCTTTAAGCACAGGTAACAATAAAATACTTCAGTTAGATTGTAACAGTACATGCACTGCAAAGTGCACTATTTATTTATTTATTTATTTATTTATTTATTTATTTGACAGGGTCTCATTCTGTCACACAGGCTGGAGTGCAGTGGCACTATCTCAGCTCACTGTAACCTCCACCTCCTGGGTTCAAGCGATTCTCATGTCTCAGTCTCCCAAGTAGCAAGGATTATGGGTGTGCAGTAACACGCCTGGCTCATTTTTGTATTTTCAGTAGCGATGGGGTTTTTCCATGTTCCCAGGCTGGTCTCAAACTCCTGGTCTCATGTGATCCGCCTGCCTTGGCCTCCCAAAGTGCTGGGATTACAGGTGTGAGCCACCGTGCCTGGCCGCAAAGTGCACTTTAAATACAGTTCTATTTATCTTCCAACAGGTATAAAAACCATTATAAACTATATAATGAATTGGCTGTACCAGTTTATTCAATAAATGTTTAAACAGTTATTAAGATGGGAATTATACACTTTGAAGGAAACATAATAACGGATTTTATCCTTGAGGCTAAAAAGCACTTGGGCTTTTGGTCTCCTCTTGAACAGATTTGTGACTGTTTTCAACCACTACAGTTCAGCAGAAATTATGCAAAATAATTGTCCAAAGTAGGGACAGAAAAGACCAGGAAACTGGAAAGACTGTGGATGTCAGCTGGAGTAGACATTCACTTCCAGAGCCCCAAGCTGCCAGGTGGAAAGCCCAACTATCCTGAGGCTCAGAAAGTATGAGGAGGAGGCCAGGCCCTGTGGAGAGCCCAGGTGTAAGGTGTTAAAGTTGCCAGTCTCAGCTGCAGCCAGGCTTCAAGTCATTCCAGCCCAGGCAAGATCTATAAATGAAGAAGCCTCCAGATAATTCCTGCCCAGTACAATCAAGTCAGCTGGAACTGCTACACTGCCCAGTAGAGATAAACCACACCTGCCTTGTAATGTCCAAGTTTCTGACCCACAGAATCTGTGAGCATGATGAAATGGTGGTGTTTTATGACACTAGGTTTTGAGATGATTTGTTACACAGGAAAGATAATCAGAAGAGTCTTCAAGGCTGACTACAAATTAATGTAATATAATGTCAATGAAACTTTTTGTGTTAACATGGAATTGTGACTGAAGCCACAAAGCTGACAAAGTGAAGTATTACAAGTGTATCAACTCTCAATAGAGCTGCCCAACAGAGGGCCAGGCCAAGCAACAGCACAATGGGTCATTGTGCAATCACACCAGCCCCGAATGTGTTTGACAGGATACTTATTTTGCAAATCTGCATTTATCATTAAGTATAAAGAGGTGCTTGCCTCACGTTCAATGGTCAACGACCTAAGGTGACTTAAAAAAAAATACTGATGCCAAGTCCCTCCCCAGATGGATTGAATCAGAGCTACTTAGGGTGGAGCCAAAAGGCTTGTTTGTTTTTTAAAGCTTCCCAGGTAATTCTAATGTGTGTGTAGTCAGGTACGAGAACAATTGCAAGCAAAAGCAGCTGAGGGAAGCTTTCCAAGGAGTAGGCTCAGTAGCGTGAACTGCAAATACCTGAGAAGGGAAAAGTTCAGCCTTGTGCTGGAAAGTGGTTTAGCATGCTGGAGCTGGTTTTCTGTTTGGTAGCCCTACAACTTTGGCCCAATTACTTGGCCTCTGGGACTCAGATTCCTCCTCTTTAAAATGGCGCTAATAATAGCACCTACCCTCTGTGAGGAGGATGCCATGAGGACAAAAAGAGATCATACCCATCAGTCGAGAACCCTGTTCCTCGTAAGGTAAGTGCTCAATAAATGAGCTGCTATTATACAAGGTTATGTTGGAAATTTACGATTAAATACTGCTGTATAAGGAAGTTCTTTTTAGTTTTTCAAACACTTCGTACTTCGTGAATGTACCTTATTTCAGCTATAGTTAGTACCCAAACAACTTTGCTAGAGTTACCCACTTTTTATCAGATTTTTCTTGATACCAGGAAAAGTTGTGCTTTGCCAGAGCAACCAGTTTTTCATTTTTTATTTTTTCTTAATTTGGATGCAATGAATCTTGTGGTTAATTCATCTCTCTGCTTCGGCATTAGAAAACTAAACTGACCCAAATCTCATAACTGAATAAAACTGGCTGTATTGTTCTCTCCTTGTTTTTTCCATTCCTCCTTAAAATCTCAGCTTTGATTTTATACTTTTATGCAACATGTACATCTTTTTGGAAGGTGACTTAAGCACTTGGTAGGATGGAACCAAAGTAAGTTATCTGTATTAGGAGAGTTTTTCTATGATGAGGTCCAGACTAACAGGCAACTGGTTAATTGAAAAATGTGGTTAAAGCAGGGAGTCCTTAAAACATGTATACACACCTTAAATTTTTTTAACTTAAAACATACAAATGTGCATCTTTTAATTAATCTTTTGGTATACAGGTTGTTACAAGTCCTTGTCTTTAGATATGGATCTACTGCTAGAACTTGTCACTGTTGTCTTGTATCTCCCACACCTGAAATTCATCAACTGCTGTACCCACTTTTTAAATAGAATGAGAACTGAGACACTTTTCAAGAAAACAGAGTGCAGAATCTTCCTAGAATGTTAATATTTTCCTCCCGATTCTTTAACAATTTTCTTGCCCACCTCGAATTTAAAAACATTTTTAATTACTTCCATTGTCAAAATATTTTAATACTTTTAACCAAATTTTCATAGGAACAGTAAATTTCTTGTTGCACTTCATTTGTAATACTTTTATTCTGAGGTTTGGGACAAATAAATTGAATCTCAGGACACAACTGGTGGAAACAAAAGAGCTTGAGGCTACTGTCCATTAGCCTATTTGTTGTGAATGTCCGTGTTCTGCCACTTCGGTCTGTATGTTTTGGACAGAGTGGGGAGTTTTGTAGAAATGGTTGATATAGAAAAATAGCTAAACGAATAGGCCCATATAAAAATACATAGCTAAACTTAGCAATGAGAACTTTCAGAGGTATCCAAATATACAAGTATGTAGAGGAACACGAGTGGATGACCATGGATTAGTATGTCTGTGTAGATGGCTGTGTGAGCATGTGCCCATGCTTTCCCATAGATGATGGTTTTTATTCTCTTCCTCATAATATTTCTCTTGCAAAGATCTGGCAGTACCTTTCATCTGATTGCCATTTTCAGAATGAATGTAACTTTAGTTTTTATATTGGTTCCATGTGGTTCAAAACTTGTTTCCTAAACTGATGTTTACTGTTCTTTAATATTTCTGGGAATATTTTAGATGTTTGTCCAAATCTAAAAAAAAAAAATTATAACACAGCATGCTTGGGAGAGCACACACATTTTATTGGTAAGAAACATTCTTTCCCTTCATGACTCTTTTAAAATTTCCTGGTTATTGTGCCTCAATTTATAGAGGAAACATTCTTGACTTGGGAGATTAGCTTCATAAACTAATGAATCTCCCGAATCTGGCAGATTTAACACTGAGCAATGAAAACTACTAAATATTAAAGGAAGAGTGAAAGTTCTACCTCATCTGCAGTCAAATGCAATAGGTAGCAACTTTGTCACCTGAGGCTTTCTAGAACACTCAGAGAAAAGGAGATTTGTTCCTCCCAGGGTGGTAAGGAAGGGTCCTAGTGATGGGTGTAAAATTGTTTTCAGGTGCACAATAAAAAGCATTTAAGGCAAAAGCTTTTATCTGATTACCATTAAGTAAATCAGGGATTTCCGTAGAAACTTACGTTTCAGGTGTATCTTAAGCATCATATTTGGACCAAGGTCCTGCACCTGCAGCTCATTGGAGTACAAATTTTCCCGTTTAAACAAGGTAATTTAAAAGAAAGTAACTTTCCCAAGATTGCCAAATTATGCAGCACAGAGAAACCTGATTGGGGTCCTTCCCTTCTCTTTATCAAATATTAAGGCACATTTATTCTTTAGATCCCTTTATGGGTCCACCTCTGCCTATCTTAATGATTAACTACACAAGCTGAAAAAACTTGTAGAAATATATTAATAACTTATTTAACCATATTAAGTTCAATTACAAAGTTCAGCTGGTCTCTCAGCTCTGGGTGTGACCACAGATCAGAGTTCTGAGAACGGCTGGGAAGCATGTCTAATAGAGTGTGCTTTTCTATTAATCACACAGCTCCTAGTTCTGGGGTTTTATGATAAATCCTAAGGTTTCTCCCAAACTACTTTCTTCTAATGCAGCTTTTGGTATATGAATATTCTATGGGTGGTATATTTTCATTAATAATGTCTATTAAGTATAAGTTAGAATATATGTCCCTAAATACTTTAAACATGTGGAGAAATGTTAACTCTTTAGGCAAATTACATACAAAATAGTCAATCATCTTTATTGTTTTTCCCCAGAGACCATTTAATAAGCTATTAAATGGCCAATTTAAATATTGTGTTAAGGCAAAGCTGATTATAGTTCACAAAAGGAATGTCAGCAAGATGAGTAAACATTATTTGGGTCACAGCCTAGTAGTCATGGATTGAAGAGCGATAGTGACCTAATCTTGAAGTCTTAGAATTTAAAGCATGAAAACACTTAACAGTATTACTCTCTCAAGTGTGGTTCTTGCCTCCCAAGAAGTACACAGGAGAGTCTACTGGAATACAGGGAGTTAATACCAGAACTTAGAAATTTAAATTTACCTTGTATATGAAGAGGAAACAAGACAAACTTTAGTTGATTCACTCTACAGCACCAGTGCTATGGTTCACAGTGAATCCCTGAAGTCACAAGACATAGACTGCTTGTGAGGTGCTCCAAGGACAGGAAGTGAGCACTACAGCCCAGAGTAGAGAGGTAGAAGTGTCTGTAGTCATTCATTCCCTTCTAAAATGTAGAGACCCATTGCAGTTTATGAAAAATTTTTATTTCAATATTCTTCTAGATGTTACGATAATTTTTTCTTGATTTTACTAATAAACTTCATTGCTTTTGTTTATATTCTAATAATTTTATTCACTTAGTTCTTTAAGTCTGAAAACAAAATAGTTTGAGTCTGTACTTTATCATGTTTTATTGAAATGTTCCAAAATGTCATTACAACTTGCAGTTTAAATGGTATATTGGAGCTTCATCAACCTTTAAAATAAATGTCATATCTTGAGTTTGAGCTTCTCTTCTGCATCTCTAAAATATATTTTAGAGAATTTAAAATATCACTGTCCCATCTTCCAAAGTCTGAACAACTTTGCAATGGACAGACCATCTCATTAAATTAGATCATTTAAAGAAAAATCCAATTTGGTGTGTGTATTTAAAATACCCCACCTTTGAGACAATCCTGGAAAATATATATATATATATATATATAAAAATATAGAACTGTTGAAAAGGTATGCAAATAGTCCACAACTTCAGGGTGTCCTGGAGGTGAGTCCTCATCTCATGACACTTACAGAATGAGCTGCTCTCAGACATATTCTGTGTACTTACTAAAAAAGAATGCTGTCTATATCTTTCATTACAGCTCTACTGTCAAAAGACTGTGAATGTTGTCATTTGTTCACTGTCAAGGTACAGTGTCCAGAACTACTTTCTTGAGGAAAGTCATAGCCTTCAGTTGGCAAAAAATGGTAAACATTACTCCTATGTTGTCTATTTTACTAGGTGCGTACAATAATCAATTGATTGGTGTTTGTCACATCCAAGGCAGAATCTGCAATAATGGACTCATATTTGATGTTTGTTGATATCACTTAACGAGACAGCCAAGTGTAAAGGGGTTCCTGGAAAAACTCCAACCAGCCTGTGCACTGGAAGGTGCCCGTTGGGGTGGAGCCACAGAAGTTTGTGCCATTTGCAGCAGGGAGGAGCTTGGCCCCTCCTCTTCCTGGGAGGAACCTGGGATTCATTCTGCGAGGCAGGAAGGATATACTGGCAGGAAGGATATACCAGCAGGACTCTCGCTCTGCAGGGTCCCTGTTTCCCCTTTTTTTCCTTTTTGCCCAATAAATTGCATTTTCTCAACCTTCAAAGTATCTGCAAGCCTCATACTTCATGACAATGTGACAAGGACCCTGTTTTTAGCTGAATTAGGTAGAAAGTCCTACAACATTATTTTGTTCATGTTTTCCAATGTTCTCAATTCTCATTAGTAGTTGTGTATGTAAGTTACCACTCTTTTTTGAATCCTGACTTTTTACTGGCAGTCTTGCAAAAATAGATCCAAATCAGCAATTCATTTAATGATTACATGATTTCCATGAGATTTTCCTTTAGGAAAACCATATTTTTATCATGCCCTTTGAAGAGCAACCATTTTTATATAAAAATAACTACAAAGATCATTCTTTAGTACTTGAAGATAATACCAAATGCTCTGTCTCTTCTATTTATTATTCAAGATGCTTGTCTGATGGATTTTTATTTTATTTATGTGTAATCCAAGCAAACATGGTGTTCTTTATCATCTGTCCTACCAAGACTTCTGAGGTCCCTTGGTGTATAGAAAGCCCATAACTGTCTGTTTTATAAACTACTTTTACCCGTAAACTTGTAACAGCTTCAGAGAGGTTAAGAACTTTTTTTTTTTTTTACAATAGAAGTATCTAAAAGAAAACTGAGTAGATTAAAATATTTAATATAAATGTTCTTCTAAACTTTCCATTTTAATTAAAGTTTCCACACAGTGAGCCCCTTTTAACACTGAACATATTCTGCTTTTCATTAAATGGTAAAGTCTAATAGAACTTCAGAGATCAGATAAATCCTAAAAATCCCTTAGGCAGAGCCAAATTAAAGCAAAATTTTGCAGAAAGTGATTCCTCCCCACCCCACCAAAACATCCATCCCTCCTCCTCCTATATCCCCCAAGGTATACTTAATCCAAATCCCACACATATTTAATTTCAATTTTATGGTGCAATTGCTCATAAAATTTAGCTCAGTAGAGGTCAAAGCCTCTCCCTTCTTTCATCAAATGTGTTAACTTTGTATTACTCGCAGCAGAATATCTCCCTTTTCCATAGACCTTCTATATCTTTAGTGAATTAACCTGCCGTGTAGTTCAAATCACGTATCTCTATTTTGCCACAGCAAATAGTGAATGTTTAGAGATCAAGTCAAATCAACTTAAATAGAAATAAATGAGAATAGCTATACAGCATGATTACAAATGAATGTTTTCCTTTGGATCATTTATTACCGTCTTATCAGAAAATAGACCAAAGACCAAAGTTCTTATTTCAGTGGGAAGAAATGTGATGATTCAGTAAGTTGCTCTCTACAGAATCAATAGAAAGCAGATGTCTTATTCACATACCCCTAACAATCTTGCAGTAAGTGCTGGTGCCAGAAACCCTGTTTGTAAGATCATATATAGCGTGTCTGCATCTAAAGGTGGATTTGTGTTACTGGAAATCATACATGAGGGATTGCTGCCTTACCCCATTTGAACACTAGGTAATTGGGATGCATTTTGTCTATCATAACTTTTAGAGACAGAGTCTTGTTATGTTGCCCAAGCTGGCTCAAGCAATACTCCTGCTTTAGCCTCCCAAGAGGCTGGGACTACAGGTAAATGCCACTGTGCCCAACTTGTTTATTGTAACTTTGAGTCAAAATAAATTTGCCCTGATTTATGTGCAGCTTTAATGTTATTACACCTAGCTTCTGTAACAGAGATGCAATGTTAAGCTATTCTTATGCTTCCATGGAATATCTTACCTTGGTCAAATTAATTTCTTCCCAACTTAACCACTAAGAAAACAGGAAAAAATAGAGGGCCAAGATAAGAATGATATATGAAATAGACTGTTTTAATCATGAAGTGGACAGAATGAGCCCTACTGATTTTCTAGATTAAGGCCTCATCTTTGTTACTGTGAGCAATCATTTTGGGAAACTGCCATCTAAAGTACATGGATGAAAGCAATATTTTATTACTTACATTAACTTGTATTTCTTATTAAAAATTAATCCATGTCAATTATAGAAAAATAAGGATATTACAGGTAAGAAAATACACAGTAATCTGTAATCCCACCAGCAGGAAATAACCATGATTAGTTAGCCTTCTGATACACAGGCTTCTAGACATTACAAATTCCTGAACCTAAGGGCTTTGTGCTGCTGTTTCCTCTGCTTAAGATGTTCCTCAGATCCGTATGTGGCTTCTTAATTCAGACCTCAATTCAAATGTCACCTCTGAGGATATGCCTTCCCTGACCAGTCCAGATGAAGCAAGCCCCAGCCCATCTTCCCAGTCATTTTCTAGCACATTACCCTATTGTATCTTCTCTATTTCCCTTAGCAGCACCTGCATTTCATTTGTTTGTGTTCGTAGTATGTTTCTCTCCACTTCTGTCACCGGTTATCTCCAGGACCTACAACAGCATCAGGCACATTTTTTTCAGGAAATATTTGTTGGCCTGCTGACTGAAACTGACCATACCCATGAACATTTTATTTTGTCAGTAAATATTTTCCCAGAACATCTTTTGATGGGTATATCCTATTGCTACATGCGTATAGGTATATGATGTCATAAATTATTCTTGTGAGTCTACAATTACAGGATATTTTGGTGGTTTCCAGTTTTTGCTATGCTAATTTTATAGCAATAAACATTTTAATAGCCACATGGGTATGCACATCCAGGATTATTTCCTTAGAAAAATTCCTAGAAGTAGGATAGCTGTATTATATCCTATTGCTACATGCGTATAGGTATATGATGTCATAAATTATTCTTGTGAGTCTACAATTACAGGACATTTTGGTGGTTTCCAGTTTTTGCTATGCTAATTTTATAGCAATAAACATTTTAATAGCCACATGGGTATGCACATCCAGGATTATTTCCTTAGAAAAATTCCTAGAAGTAGGATAGCTGTATTAAAGGGTATATACTTCTTAAGGCCTCTGACAATGTGCATTAAATTATGCTGCAAAAATTTGAAACCCATTAACACTCCTATTGATGTAGGACAGTGATCAGTTCTCACATCTTTGCCAATCCCTGAGTATTATCATTTAAAAATCCTTGCCAGTGTTACTTTTAATGTGAAAACTGAGTTGAAATGGCAAATATTGCAATGTGCCTACTTGTGTCAGGCTAGCATTGAGGGAAAGTGATTAAAAGTATGTCTCAAATTGTTCTTCAGGGCCTTCATCATGACATGCCTTTAACTGAGAACCCTCTCACTGGCAACTAGACCTCTTCTTGTTATACATCTTTCTTTGTTCTAAAACTGAAACTGATTTGGCTCCAAATGAGCTGCTTTAAACTGTAAATATTATGCAATTCATTTAAGTCCAGTAATGTTCTAAATTTAGATCTCATTATTTTTTGTTAACATCTAAAAATTATGTTAGGAGAAATACGTCTGAGGCCAGAAACTAATTTGATTTGGCTAAGGTACAGTCAGCCCTCTGCATCTGTGGGTTCTGTGTTCATGGATTCAACTAACCACAGATACAAAATATTTGGAAAATAAAGTGGATGGTGGTGTCTGTCCTGAATATGTGCATTTTTCCTTGTCATTATGCCTTAAACAATGTGGTATAACAATTATTTACATAGCATTTACATTGTATTCAGTATTATAAGTAATCTAGAGATGACTTAAAGAATACAGGAGGGGATGTGTAGGTTATATGCAGACACCATGCTGTTTATTTGAAAGATTTCAGCATCCTGGATTTTGATATCCTTGGAAGGTGGGGTTTTAGGACCAATCCCCCAGAGAAACTGTGGGAATTATTGTTAAATATGTAAAACTCTTCATAAAAATTGCAAAAACACTTCATAAGAATTGCAAAAGCAAAATGGGATAGATTGAGAGCCCTTCCTGTGTATATAGGGTGTTCACACATTCTTTTGCTCGGTAATTCATTGACTTGGTTAAAAAAAAAAAAAAAAAGCCAGCCGGCACCATGGCTCATGCCTGTAATCCCAGCACTTTGGGAGGCCAAGGCGGGCAGATCGCCTGAAGTCAGGAGCTTGAGACCAGCCTGGCCAATATGGTGAAACCCCGTCTCTACAAAAATTAGCCAGGCATGATAATGGATGCCTGTTATCCCAGCTATTCGGGAGGCTGAGGTGGGAGAATTGCTTGAACCTGGGAAGCAGAGGTTGCAGTGAGCCAAGATCGGGCCATTGCCCTCCAGCCTGGGTGACAGAGCAAGACTCCATCTCAAAAAAATAAGAGCTGAGCATTGACTCATGGTAAAATGCATTGTGATATGAAGAATACCAAGAAATATCACAATTGATTCCTGAACCCAAATATACTGTTTAACTCTGAAAAATAAATCCCAGGCAGAAAAGAAAAGTTTCACGGTAAGAATACTGAGTGATCTCAAGGTAGCTCATGACAGACCGAATGTTTGTTTCTTGGAACAAAGTAAGCACAGAGGGTTTGGAGGATATCATGGTACCCAGCAGAAGTGGAACTAGAATCTGAGCTGGGTGTGGAAATCAGTGTTGTCATCAAAACATCAGGTAGAAATATTAAAGAGTTTCTTGAACATAGTTGCATGTGTAAGAAGCAATATTCAGGAGATGGATGGTGGAGGGCCAAGTGTGGGTACCACTGAGATGCTGAGTGCAGGTAGATCCTAGAAAACCGTTGCTACTAGTGTGCAAGTTCATTGAGAAGCTTATTCAGATGGTCACAGTAATACTGTTTGTGTTATAATTTCATATATTTAGGAGGCAATATTTCAATAAGAGTGAAAAGCTCATCCATTCTTTTTTAGAGAGTTGGTGGGCAATCAAAATCTGAACAGACCCAATTGGCTTCAGAAATAGTCAACATTTATTTAGATTTCAGACCTTCCATCATGGATTCCAAACAGGTTTTTCTATTTTTGTCCCTTCAGGTGTCCTGTGTTCCAGCCAATCCAGGTGACTTAGTGGTTGTTCCTTTCCCACTGTTACCTTTGTTTTCTCAGTCTTAAAAGTGTAAATCTTACCAAATACTTAATGCCACCTTCAAAATACAATTCAGTCAGGTTTCAGCCAAATGCTGCCTTCCCTGTTAAGTGTCCTTTCTGTCCTCTGCTAGATCAATTCCCTCCTTTCTTTGTGGTAATACTTAACACATTCTGCCCTAAATGATAGTTTCTGCTGTTCTTAACATCAGTCCTCATTTGAATTTCAAACTTCCTAAGGACAGATAACATGCCCTACATTTTAAAAATAATTGTTTCAATAATTTCCCCTTTTAAACTATCGTGTACTTGTTACAAAAGTTATAAGTATAAAGCCGATTGTCCATTTTTCCACCAAGTAAAGACAGCTATTTCTATTGTGAAATGTTTAATTTCAGTGTTTTTCATGCATATTTTTGTCATTGTGCTCTTGCCAAATATAAGCTTCTATACAATAAGAGCTAATATTAAATGCTGATATGAACCAGATACTACTTAAGTTCATTCATGTGTTAATGAAATGTGTTCACTGGAACCATATGAGATGGTTAGCATCTTACATCTAGCAGATGTAAGAAATGGCCCAGAGAGGTTATGTCATTTGTCCAAGGACATGCAGCTAATATGTGGGGATTTGTAAAATGGCAGGCTGGTCCCAAAGATACCACTGCTTTCTAAGATTCAAATATCTTTTTCAGTGGAAACCAAATGTTCTATCATGTTGGTGTATGGTAATTTACTTAACCATTTTCTGATCTTAACATTTAATTTTGTCATTTAAAATGGCACTGTCATTATCATTTTAATGCCCCAAACTTTCTGAAAGATAAAGTACTAATCCAAGTGAATTATTGGGTCAAAAAATGTTATTTGAAGGCCTATGATGCATATCACCAAATTGTTTTCCAAAAGAGTTTTAAAAATTGTGGTTCCTAGAGTATTCATGAGTGAGTATTATAGTGAACACATATCACTAACTTTGAACATTTTTTAAATTTTTTATGGTTGTTAATTTCATAGGTAAACTTACTGTCAATATTAATTGATAAAATAAAAAACTTAGACAAATTGCATTGAACAGAGTTTAATGTAGCAAAGACTTATTCATGAATTGGGAAGCCCCCAACCAGAATAGGTTCAGAGAGGCTCTAGCATAGCCATGTGAAGAAGATTTATGGACAGAAAAAGGAACGGGACACACAGAAAGTGGAAGTGAGATACAGAAACAGATAATTGGTTAAAACCCGGTGTTTGCCTTATTTGAACACAGTTTGAATAGTTGCCACCTTTGATTGGCCACTTTGATTCACTTAGTGAATTATAACTAAGTGATAGCTCACTACGTATAGAAAAACCTTAGGCTGAACTAAGAATATGTAAGGACACAGCTTTAGGATAAACTTAATTTAACAATATCTCTTCCATTTCTAGTGGAGATAGATAATGTACAAATTGCCTTTTTGTGTCTGTCTTTTGCAACAGTTCATTCCAACTCTAAAAGAACAAGTGCTTGTGTACTCTTGTGTTTAAAAAATGTCTGTGTTTTAATATGGTCAGTGTCAATAACTGTGATCCGCATAAGCCTTAGAGATCATCTCTGGATCTCATGCATGACAATTACACATAGTTTTTATGGGACACGAGCTCAGTGTTCCAAATAAATAGCTGACAGATAGACTTTTAGAAATGCCATTCATAAACAGTGGATCTGTTGTTTGTGTACAAAATGGGATGTTACATTAGAACTATTCTCTTATTAAATTTCAGCAGAGGCCCCTAAAACCATGAAGTGCCAAGAAACCTAAGATTTGAAACGGAGCAGTAGTACTATCTATTCAGGACATCCTAAATTGTGCAACTGATAGTCCACATCCAGATGATATAACATATTCTTGCATGCAAATAAAGGTAATAGGTATTCATTTGAAGCAAGTAGTAAATGTGTTACGTATTTCTCCAAGGGAAATGGGAAAGGAGTCTTTTTACTCATCTCAAATCAAGTGAGGGGACTTTGAAAGAAGACTTGGAGAACTTGTCATGCTTCTGCTGGCGTGTGGAGTTAGGGGGCAGTCTAAAAATAGTCCAGCAGCATTTTGAGAAGGCAAACTGATGAGAAAAAGGGCAGTCCTTCAACAACAGTGAATACAAGATGCATGCTTTTCATAGGCTGGATAGAGAGCTGGCTACAAACGCTCTTGAAAAGGAAAAGGGCGTCTGGCTGTGACCACAGCAAACATTCATTACCGAAGCTGAGGGGGCTCTAGGCAAAGGCATTGGGAGGTCTGAGAGGTCAAGTAGGTATAGAATCTAAGGAACTCTCAGAAATGTCCTGCAAGAGAGAGTCAGCTTTGTCATCTACCATGACTAGAGAGTACCAGTTCCTGTTAACTGTGCCAATCAAATAAGACTCCCCTTCATTTAACGCTTCTTCCTGTCCTCCTTTGGCCACCAGAAAATGCAGCTAGGAAGTAAAAGAGGGGGTGGTCCCAGGGAGAGAAGGAGCTAACCTCTCCTCCTTTCCCCAATGCAAGATCCCCAGCCTGAGGAAAAATATAAGTTGTAAGTTGGATGACAGCTTTGAATTTTAATTTTACACTGGACAAAGCTTTTTAATACCTGAAAAAGGAGACTACTTATTTAATACCTGCATAAGCTGTGAGATCTACCCCAAGATTCTCTCTGAAAGTGGGAGGATGGAGTCTACAGTATATATTCAAAGGGACAGAAGTAAAATGAAAAAGAAAATAAAAAGTCGTCTTCCTCTAGGACATAGGGAAGGAATCTTGCTCACGTATTCAAGTAGAATTGCTGAAGACATGCTAACTCCTGCTAAATTTATTTCAACTTTCTTGTCCAGATTTTCAATATGACCCTGAACCTCTTTTCAGCATTGCTTCTCTTGAGACACGTGCTTTTCTCTTTTTTCAACCAAATAGAACACTTTGCTACCCCTACCCCCAACCTCTCCCACTCTTTTATACACCTGTGTATATATATGATTTCCTCTTTTTCGGATTTTCCTATTTCTGCTAGTTGAAGTCCCTTGTGACTTTCAAGGTTCACTTCAAAAGCTCTTTTATAAAGCTTGTAAGGGAGAAACAGCTGTGATGGCAAATCCTAAAATCCTTTATGAGCTGCCAGCGGCAGATGACACCACCTCTGCAGGATTTATTTTCATGGGATTCACTGAAAAAAAGAAAAGATAGGCTCCTGATTTCTAGATAGAGATTAGTAACAAATCCTAAGCTCCCTCCTGCTCTAGCACAGAGATGGGGCCATTTGTACTTTACCCACTAAACTTATCCCTTTATTACAATACCAGGTTTAAGAAATGCCCCATTTCCAAAGGGCCCCAAATGGATGCTGCTTCAGAACATTGGACACTCCCATAAAAGCTCCAGTCAAATGATATGGAAGAGAGCACCACAAAGAGGAAATTTTTAACTCCTCCATCTTCCCATGGAGAGAATCTCCATTCATTGTTATAGCATCTTAAATATGCATATTTGAGGATTTAATTTTCTCCATTCTATACTCATTATATTCTTCTGTCTTTGGATAGGTGATTTTATTCAGATTTCGATGTTGGTTGTGATCATGGGATAGTTAGCTCTCCTGTAGAGATTAAAAAGTGACACTAGCAAAGCCTTCTCCTGACCTACTACAGTTTAGTCCATTTTGCTTTACTATAAAAGAACACCTGAGACTGGGTAATTTATAAAGAAAAGAGGTTTATTTGGTTCGTGATTCTGCAGGGCAAGCAGATGCATGACCCCAGCATCTGCTTGGCTTCTGGTGCGGCCTCAGGAAGCTTTTATTCATGGCAGAAGGTGAAGGGGGAGCAGATATGTCACAGGGGAGAGAGGAAGCAAGAGAGAGAGAGAGAGAGATGGAAGTGCCAGATTCTTTTTAACAACCAGCTCTCATGTGAACTAATAGAGTGAGAAACTCTCATTACCATGGAGAGGGCACCAAGCCACTCATTAGGGATTTGCCCCCATGAGCCAAACACCTCCTGCGAGGCCCCACCTCCAACATGGGGGATCACATTTCAACATGAGATTTGGAGGGGACAGACATCCAAACTGTATTAACTACCTGGAGCACAGAAATGTTTTATCTCTGATAGCACTTATATTATTTTTCCTTATAGAATTGTTATGGCTATATGCCTACATGTGAAGACCATGAGGACATACATTCTACAAAGACAGGGTCTGTCTTGATTGTCTTACTAATATTTGTATCTGTAGAAGGCAGCACATAGGAGATATTCACTAAGTATCAATGTTCATATAATTAAAATGTTGCTATATTACAATTCCTCTTGAATATAACTTGGGATAAAATATGAATTTCTTGAACTACATTCCACATGTTCATTTATTGGTGTCTCAGGGACCCTTCTCTATAAAATAATCTCCTTTTAAGACTCTTATTATATGGACCCTAAAAGTTACAGTAGGACTCAATGCATCAAGTTGCTTATCACTTCATTATATATAGTTCTTAGAAAGTCTGTTATCCATTGTGCAAGTTCTTGTGAAAGTACATGGGCCAACTTTGTTCTACAACTCTTATGCCAAGTTCAAAACCACAATATCTTAGCAGCTTTATATTTCTTCCAAAACACCATAAGTTATTACACTATATTATGCATTGCATACTTGCCAAAGCATTTCAGCCAGACTTTTTTGTTACATAAGCACAAAAGCATCCAACACTAATAAACTCCTATTTTTCTTTCTACTTTTATGTAAATTCAAAGAACCAACTCGTGTTTCTTATGCCTTTAGGGTAAAAATTAAACAATCACTAACACTTAAAGAGTATTGTTCTCAATCCAAATTGTGAGATATATTCAACTGACTAAATTTTTTTTCTTACAGGTATAGTTTACTTGGTATTACAAAAGTTTTGTAACAATTTTTCTTGGCAATACATCTAAAATGATTGACTTTATGGATCCTCTACAATGATCATTGGTTTTTCTTTTTGCTTGCTTGTTTTTCTTAATGCAGTTTATTTGAATGAGTGTCTTGCTTTTTATTTTGTTTGCCCAGTGTATTCATTTTCATGCTACTGCTGATAAAGTTATACCCAAAACTGGGCAATTCACAGAAGAGAGGTTTAATGGACTCATAGTTCCATGTGGCTGGGGAGGCCTCACAATTATGTCAGAGAAGAGAAGAGAACTTGTGCAGGGAAAATCCCCTTTATAAAACCATCAGATCTTGTGAGACTTATTCACTATCACGAGAACAGCACAAGAAAGAGCTGCCCCCATGATTCAATTACATCCCACCGGGTCCCTCCCACAACCTGTGGGAACTGTGGGAGCTACAATTCAAGATGAGATTTGGGTGGGAACACAGAAAAACCATATCATGCCTCCCCTGGCCCCTCCCAAATCTCATGTCCTCACATTTCAAAACCAATCATGCCTTCCCAACAGTTCCCCAAAGTCTCAACTCATTTCAACATTAACTCAAAAGTCCAAGTCCAAAGTCTCATCTGAGACAAGGCAAGTCCCTTCTGCCTATGAGCCAGTAAAATCAAAAGCAAGTTAGTTACTTCCTAGATGAAATGGGGATACAGGCATTGGATAAATACATCCATTCCAAATGAGAGAAATTGGCCAAAATGAGGAGGCTAAAAAACCCCATGCAAGTCTGAAATCCAGCAGGGCAGTCAAATTTTAAAGCTCCAAAATGATTTCCTTTGACTCCATGTCTCACTTCCAGGTCATGCTGATGCAAGAGGTAGGTTCCCATGGTCTTGGGCAGCTCTACCCCTGTGGCTTTGCAGGGTACAGTCTCCCTCCTAGCTGCTTTCACAGGCTGGCATTGAGTGTCTGTGGCTTTTCCAGGCGCACAGGACAAGCTGTCCGTGGATCCACCATTCTGGGGTGTGAAGGATAGTGGCCCTCTTCTCACAGCTCCACTAGGTAGGGATACACACACTCCAGTGGGGACTGTGTGTAGGGGCACCCACCCCACATTTCCCTACTGCACTGACCTAGAAGAGGTTGTTCATAAGGGCTCTACCCCTGCAGCAAACTTCTTCTGCCCGGACATCCAGGCATTTCCACACATTTTCTGAAATCTAGATGGAGGTTCCCAAACCTAAATTCTTGACTTCTATGCACCCACAGGCTCAACACCATATGGAAGCTGCCAAGGCTTGGGGCTTACACCGTCTGAAGTCACGACCTGAGCTACACTTTGGCCCCTGTAGTCATGGCTGGAGTGGCTGGGATGCAGGGCACTAAGTCCCCAAGCTGCTCACAGCATGAGGACCCTGGCCTCACCCAGGAAACCATTTTTTCCTCATAGGCCTCTTGGCCTGTGATGTGAGGGGCTGCCACAAAGGTTTCTAACATGCCCTGGAGACATTTTCCCCATTGTCTTGGTGATTAACGTTCAACTTCTTGTTACTTATGCAGATTTCTGCAGCCAGCTTGAATTTCTCCTCAGAAAATGGGATTTTCTTTTCTATCACAATGTCAGGCTACAAATTTTCCAAACTTTATGCTCTGTTTCCCTTTTAAAACTGAATGCCTTTAATAGCACCCAAGTTACCTCTTGAATGCTTTGCTGCTTAGAAATTTCTTCCACCAGATACCCTAAATCATTTCTCTCAAGTTCAAAGTTCCACAGATCTCTAGGGCAGGGGGAAAATGCCCATAAAACATAACAAGAGTCACCTTTGCTCCAGTTCCCGACAAGTTCCTCATCTCCATCTGAGACCACCTCAGCCTGGATGCCTTTGTCCGTAACATTATTAGCATTTTGGTCAAAGTCATTCAACAAGTCTCTAGGGAGTTTCAAATGTTCCCACATTTTCCTGTCTTCTTGTGAGTCCTCCAAACTGTTCCAACCCCTGCCTGTTACCCAGGTCCAAAGTCACTTCCATATTTTCTGGTATCTTTTCAGCAGCATCTCACTCTACTGGTACCAATTTACTGTATTAGTACGTTTTCATGCTGCTGATAAAGACATACCCAATTTACTGTATTAGTACATTTTCACATTGCTGATAAAGACATACCCAAGACTGGGTAATGAACAAAAGAAAGTTTTAATTGACTCACAGTTCCACGTGGCTTGGGAGGCCTCACAATCATGGCAGAAGGTGAGAGGCACGTCTCACATGGCAGCAGACAAGAGAAGGGAACATGTGCAAGGAAACTCCTCTTTATAAAACCATCAGATCTGTAAGACGTATTCACTATCACGAGAATAGCATGGGAAAGACCTGCTCCCATGATTCAATTACTTCCCACGGGGTCCCTCCCACAACATGTGGGAACTGTGGGAGCTACAATTCAAGATGAGATTTGGGTGAGGACACAGCCAAACCATATCATCCAGATAAAAGTTTAAACCTATGTGTCTGAATTTTAAAAGTTGAAATGCACACACATATACATATTGAACAATAATAATTCAGGAATTTTTCTGATCTAAAGAAAGATAATGAACGTTTTCTATCAATAAATGTAGCTTTATAAACAGTGGCCCAAATCTTGCCTAAAGATTCTATATAAATTTCTCTAAGGTTTATATACTTTATAAGTCCACTGTATCCACATCTTTATAACTAAGCACTAGTTTCTTTTTTAAGATTTACACATCAGTCTGAAAATTAGGCTTACCACAAGAAAAGAACCAAGTGCTAAGGAATTACTAACAGCAAGAGAGTTAACAATACCAGAAGCTATTAACTGAGAGACAAGAAGATGACAGCATTAAAGAAAGAAAAGCCATTTAGAGGAATGGATCTGCAGCACATCAAGAGTTATTTTTCATTTCCCCAAATCTCAAAGACATTTGCAGTCTTGTAAAAAAGATGTAATTTCTGTGAATAAATATGGCAATTGAAATATGTAAAGTGATCTGACTCAAGTTTTTCCATGAAATGATGGAAGCATTCTCCAAGATTCTTCAGAGCCATATTAAGTGACAGATGTTCTTTTCTGTGCCCTAGTAAGTAGCAGCCATCACCAGCGTGACCATTTTGAAATATGACATTTTAAGAGTGACTACTTTGCAGAGTGTCTAAAGCTAACGGCAAGGTCAATATGACACCAAAAGAACTAGTGAAAAATGAATTGGCTAATCTGCTCCTTCCTCTGTAGGACACAAACCTCCAGTTTAACTGGTATGTTTTCTACTTGCACATGACCAGAAAGAGTTGAGGAGCCAACCTGGGAGCCCAGGTGGTCATTATGGAATAATAAGGTCTGAGTTTTAATGTCTGGGCTGACCCTGCCCATGCCCATTGTATCTCATATAATCACCATGATGAAACTGACCAAAATTCAGGGTTATAATTCTTCTGGAAAAATTCCATTGCTGAAGGTACCTCCTTAGTTAACTGCTTTTCTATGTTATGGGTATACCTACAGATTAGCTGGGAATATCCTGTTGCCTCACTTCATTGCAAAAGTCACTATGGTTTCCAAGTTGTTTGTGTTTCCTCCCCTCTGGAGGAAAGATGTGAAAACAGAGGAGAGTTTAAAGTGACACACACACCCTAGTGCCAAATGATGGGCCGGAGTCTGAATAAACAAGAGAAAATAAATCAAATACTGTTCCTGCATTATTTTAACTTGTATTCTAGCATAAGAGACTGGATTTAAGCAAGTAAATACATAAACACATACTTATAAGTTAGGACAAGTGTTGTAAAGGAGGAGAACAAGGTGTCATGAGAGGATAGTATTGAGAGATTCACTTTAATTTTTATTTTTATTAACTTTTTTTGAAATGGAGTCTCACTCTGTCACCCAGTCTGGAGTGCAGTGGCGTGATCTCGGCTCACTGCAACCTCTGCCTCCTGAGTTCAAGTGATTCTCCTGCCTCAGCCTCCTCAGTAGCTGGGACTACAGGCACGCGCCACCACACCCAGATAATTTTTGTATTTTTGGTAGAGATGGGGTTTCGCCATGTTGGCCAGACTGGTCTAGAACTCCCAGCCTCAAGAGATCCACCCCACTCAGCCTCCCAAAGTGCTGGGATTACAGGCATGACCACCACGTCTGGCCAAGAGGCTCATTTTAAATTGGATAGTCAGGAATGGCATTTCTGAGGAAAAAAGGAAAACTAGAAAAATGAGAAAAACAAAACAAAAAAGCCAGCCATAAAAACATGTCAGGCTAACAAAAAGGTCTGGAAACAGAAACAAGCTTGGCCTATGGTGGAAACACAAGGAAACATAGTCGCAGGAGATGGTAGACAAAGGGTTGGGTAGAATAACATGAATTAACGAGGTGAATAGGGCAAATCATGACAGACCTTGAAGGACACAGGAAAGAATTTCTTTTTTCCTGCATAAAACTGCAAACCATGGAGAGCATGGGATAGGCAAGATAAAATTTATGTTCTTTAAGAAAATACTCTGGCTTGAGTGGTATAGAGTGGAGGCAGCGAGATGGAGTAAAAGCTGGAAGATGTCTGTGCGTGTGAATGTGTGTGCATGCGTATGTGGATGTGACATGTATTTTCTGTATTCAGGATGTTAAAAGACTCCCTAAGCCCTTAAACCAAACATTTTAGTGTTTGAACATTATAAATGTCAAATAATAATGTCAAAAGGTACTTAGAGGAAAGTGGGACAAAAGAACTTTATGGGTTAGGCTCCAGGGACTTCTCCATTCACCAAGAACTGTAATTTCCTCATTACCAGGGTACCCGACTTTCACACATTATTTGAACTTGTCTGTCATATTCTTAATATACTTAGATATCCAATTCTCTTTTCTTTTGAGATGGAGTTTTGCTCTTGTTGCCCAGGCTGGAGTGCAGTGGCACAATCTCAGCTCACTGCAACCTCTGCCTCCTGAGCTTGAGCAGTTCTCCTGCCTCAGCCTCCCGAGTAGCTGGGATTACAGGCATGTGCCACCATGCCTGGCTAATTTTGTATTTTTAGTAGAGATGAGATTTCACTGTGTTGGTCAGGCTGGTCTTGAACTCCTGATCTCGAGTGATCCAACTGCCTCAGCCTCCCAAAGTGTTGGGATTACAGGCGTGAGCCACCACGTCCAGCCTAGATATCCAATTCTTCATTTCCTCTCAATATGTTTTCCGTAGGGGAATGCACATGGCATGTAGGTCAGTCATATTTTCCTCTCTATTGGTTTGGTGCTTGGGGCAACATTTGGCATTCTTGCTTTTTCTGGGTAAACCAGGTTGCATCGCTGTTTCATCCCATTACTTGCTGCCGGGTAATCCTGTCAATAATATGTGTAGGAATATTTTTGGAAAGGCAGTTGTTCAAAGTACAGTTTTTATTCCTGTTGTGGCATCCATTGAGAGACTTTCCAGAACTTCACATTCTTGGGCGGCCAGAACTGCTAGAAGTAGTTTAAATTTCGGATGTTATCTCTAGTGTTGCTTAAGACTTTAGAGTATTAAGAATACTGACAAAAGAAACAATGCTTTGTAATATCTGACTGTATATGTAACTGAGTGTGCATGTATATATTCTATATTTATAATGATATACAGTTGACCCTTGAACAATAGGGGTGGGAGAGCTAGGGGGACCAACCCTCTAAGCAGTCAAAAATCCATATATAACTGGTTTTTGTTTGTTTATTTTAAGGACAGTGTCTCGTTCTGTCACCCAGGCTAGAGTGCATTGGTGCCATCTTGGCTTGTTGCAACCTCAGTTCCCAGGCTCGAGCCATCCTCCCACTTTAGCCCCTCAGGTAGCTGGGACCAGACATGTACCACTATGCCTGGCTAATTTTTGTTTTTTGTAGAGAGGGGATTTCACCATGTTGCCCAGACTGGTCTTGAACTCTTGAGCTCAAGTGATCCTTCCAATTCAGCCTCCCAAAGTGCTGAGATTACAGGAATGAGCCACCATGCCTGGTCCCACATAACAATTTTGACCTCTCAAAACCTTAACTACGAATAGCCTACTGTTGACTCCTTACCAATAATGTAAATAGTCAATTGACACATATTTTGTATGTTATATGTATTATAAACTGTATTCTTACAATAAAGTAAGCTAGAGAAAAGAAAACATTAAGAATATAAGGAGGAGAAAATATATTTACTATTCACTAAATGGAAGTAGATCATCATAAAGGTCTTCATGCTCACTGTCTTCATGTTGAGTAGGCTGAGGAGGAAGAAGAGGAGGGGTTGGTCTTACTGTCTCCGGAGTGGCAAAGATGGAAGAAAACCTACCTATAAGTGGACTCACACAGTTCTTACCATGTTGGTTAAGAGTCAACTCTGTGTGTGTGTGTGTGTGTGTGTGTGTATTTGTGTATGTGTTTACATATCATTGTGGGGAGGGCAGGGTAGAAGTTGGAGAGTGTATGTGTGTGTATGTGTATGTGTGTATATATATGTATGCATTCATGAATAGAAAGAAAACTAGTTACTTTGAGATCTTAAAAAAAAAAAAAAAAAAACACCCTTTTTTTCCCACATATTCGTTCACTCTCTAAGACCCCTGAAAAAACGTATTGTTTTCAAAATCCACCTGCAGGTGTCCAAAACCCAAATTTTGAAGCTGCAAAAAGAGAAACTGAAAAATAGAACTCCTTGTGTCTCTTTGAACCTTGTATCTTGAGGGTAACTGATACGCATTTCACAACATGTGACTTTCAAAGATGATGAACGACAGGGAGGCTCGGTGTCAGACTCTGGATTGTCTTCTAGATCTCTTAGATTTGGGAGAAGACGAGAATAAACAAATCTTTTAACATAAAATCTTCCCATTTAATTAGAAGGATGTATGGAATCGTCTTAAGGAAAAAGGAAACATTTTCAACTTCCAATTCCTTTCTGGACGTATCTTTTTAGGAGGAAGTTCTAGTGATAAGATCAAAATATCACTTTTACCCCAGAGGACAGTAAGATCACTTTCCCCATGAAAAACTAGTCCAGTCCATTTAAAGACAGGATTTTAGGATTTATTATTCATGATCGTGCTTTTAAAAATCTAAGTATGAGTTTTATAACTCTAAATTCAAAATTGTCTCTATGGTTTTATTTTTAAGAGTTCTGCACATAAGCTGAGCAGATCCTTTGAGTCAAAGCCTAAAATCTTAGAATTCAGGCATCTTCCATTTGAACCCTGGCATAGGCACATATTTGCTATAGGACTGGCCAGACTGTCAAATCTGTGTCTGTGTCCTTGGTCTTTAAATGGGGATAAAAATAGCAATAACCTCAGAGAAATTGTAGAAGGATTAATCAAATTACCTCAGGCATAACGCTTAGCACAATTCCTTATACATTACAATCACTTAATAAGTGTAAGTATAATAACAACTAAAGTAACAAATTATGTTGAAATTAGTTAACTCTGTACAGGCAGGGCCTAAAATGTTGACGTGACTTTCAAGTGTCTTGAGTTCTTCTTAAGGAGAATGTAATCCTGCTGCGATGAGACTGAGCCATAGACAGGCAGAGCTTTTGCTACTCCATTAGAGCCCACCTCAGTATCCTACAGCAATCGAAGAGACAGTACAATACCCACAAACAGCAACTGAAAGCAATTTAAATCTCCAATGAGGTGTCCTGAAAAATGTCAGAGGGACATTCTACTTCTGATGCAGAGAAACACTTCTTAAAATCTTCTTTCCCTGAGACTCCTATAATTGTCTCACTAGAAAAGCAGTTGCCTTCCCTTTCCTCAGTTTGACCCAAGCTCACTCTTAGTGCAGCCCACATTGGCTTCCGTCCTCTTTCTCTCTGCACAGAAGCAGCTCTTCTGTTTCTATTTACTGACCCTCTGCCCTTTCCAGTCCAAGGCAATCAAGTCACAGTGGACTAATTTGAACTCTTTTTCTTCCTTTCATCTATTATGTAACATCTATACAACAAAACTTGAGAAACATAGAGACAAGAGCTCGAACCTAGATGCCTAAATCAACATCCATCTCAGCAGGTAGAGTAGATGGTGAGATTGTGATGACCATACTTTTTTTCCTGAAGCATACATACTACTATTTAAAGCATGGGTCATTTTCTCCTAAGACAGACCTTAAACAAAACATGAGCCTTTAAAGAAAGTATCAATGTATGTATAAATGAAGTCATCTCACTAGAATTGCTCAGTTTGAAGAATAGATTCAATGATCGAGAGCCAATATTAAATCTATAATATGAAATGAGCTGAAAAAAATACGACTCCAAATTATCACCTCCCCAGAAACCAACCTCTCACCAACTGCTCAGAAAAGAAGAAAGCAAATATAAAAGAAGTACGACCATTTTGTTATTTTGCTCTTACATGGAATTGAAATTAAGCTATATGGAAAATTCACTAAATTCTACCTATCTTTTTAAAAGGGAAATGCTAAGCAGTTCTGAAAGAGTGCACCCAGCTTTGTTTCCAAAGGGTGCTGCTAATGGAGTTTCACACACCCTTCCTGTCGCCCCAGGTGCTAAATACGTGGAAGTTGGGAATATCTAAACACTTGGAGATCCTGAAGATTCTCCCTGAGGTGGCTATAAAAAGACTGTGCCTGGCTTCTGTGAATGTAGTGGCAGACACTTTCATTTTATTTTACTTTATTTTATCATGAGAGGAAGTTTATTGAGTCACCACCCCCCTACACCTCAACTTCTCTTTTTTAAAAATATGTGTAACTTTTTTCTACTTCTGTCTCTCAGGAACAGGTTTTTAGTGGTTCAGCAATTTCTCCCACTTTTACCTGACTGTGGGCAACCTCAGCAACAGAGGCTCCTGGAAATATCCTCCACCTATTTTTCTCAGATGTGAGAACGGTTAACTGGAGTTAGGAGGGGGAAGTGGTTGGTGCAGAAAGCTGCCAAAAGGGTGATGGAAAGTTCTTTGCTGATGTAAAAAGAATAATAATTCATATTTATCTTTTGACCAAGACAAGATAGGAACAGGGGTGCCTTTGCTTGCTTTCACCTCAAGCAGGAAGTGAGAGTCCTATTAGCCTCTGGGTGCTGGGAAGCCAATTATTTGGGGTTATTTTTCTTCCCGCTCATTTCTTTACCTTACTCATAGGCTTAATATTGACCTCTGTCTTTATGACTGAATCTGTTTTTCAAATGGAGCAATTCTCAATTTGTCAGATGATTTATTTTTTACATATACATGAATGTTTTGTTGAAATAAGACTTTCAGCAGTATCAGTCATGGGGGAGCTTAGCTGTGAACCCAGAGGTGAGAGTCAAGTCTTAGAACAAAGAGGAATTCGAAATTATGGAACATTTTTAACTTCTTTACTCAGTGGTAAAGAATGGAACATCTTTTACATCAGAAACTACTGAAGTTGTGGGCAAAATTACAAGCGATGATGATGCAGGATAGGTTAGTTTTTGGCCATTTTAGGCTTTTCTTGATTTTATGGAGGAGTATGAAAGGAGTGAGCTGGTGAGAGAATTCACTAGGTGCTGAAGCAATGAGAACTGACAGCTGATATACAGGGGAAGAGCTCCATTTCAGTCACATTGAATTTTAGGTGCCTTTAAGAGGAGATAATCAGGAAGAATTTGCAACAGTTCTTTAAACCCCGGTGGATATCAGAGCTAATCATGTGTCCGTGGGAGTTGTCAGGGTAAATTTGGTGGCTGATGCCAAGAACCTCACTTAAGGAGGTCAGGTGGCATGAGAAGAAATGATGAGTGAGAACACACGCTGAGAAATAACAGTATTTAGAGGACAGACTGAAGAACGGGTAGGGGAGTTGGAAAATGCAGAGCTGTAGAGCTAAAGGACACCAAGTATATCTGCTCTAGTCCTTAGGGGACTTTCCACAGCACTAGCTTCATCTTGTTTGCTTGCCAACTTCTAAGACGGTAAGTCTGGATTTTAGTATTTGACCCACTCTGCCTTCTCCAGATCATGCTCCCTGATATTCCCTCTCTGAATTTGCTGAAAGAAAAACATTTCCACTCAAATATCACTTGAACATGCTTTATGAGTAAAATAAATAATATTTTACTATAAAACATACAGAGGTGAGTCTCATAACGAAATTCACGGTGGCCACAAGCTATCTTCTTTTTTTTTATTTTTAAATTTTTAAAAATATTTTCAGGCCAAGTGTGGTGGCTCATGCCTGTGATCCCAATACTTTGGGAGGCTGAGGCAAGAAGATCACTTCAACTCAGGAATTTGAGACCAGCCTGGGCAACATAGCAAGACTTCATCTCCACTTAAAAAAAAAAAAAAAAAAAAAGTCAAATGTGGCACGTGCCTTTGGTCCCAACTACTTGGGGGTGCTGAGGTAGGAAATCTCTTGAGCCTGGGAAATAACGGCTGCAGTGAGCTATAATCGTGCCATTGCACTCTAGCCTGGGTGGCACAGTGAGACCCTGTTTCAAGAAAATATAATGTCTTTATAAAAATGGAATATATTTAAGGTATACAGCAGGATGTTGTAATATAGTTAAATGACTGCTATCATTAGTTAATTAACATACCCATCTTCTCACATAGTTACCTTGTGTATGTGTGTGATGAGAATACTTGAGATATACTCTCTGAGCAAATTTCATGTATATAATATAGTATTACTAACTATGGTCGCTATGCTATACATTAGATCTCTAGAATGTATTCACCCTACATACCCAAAATTTTATACACTTTGACCGGTACCTTCCCTTTCTTCTCTCCCAGCCCCTGGCCCTAATAACCACCATTCTACTCTCTGCTACTGTGAATTCAGCTGTTTTAGATTCCACATCTAAGCTATCTTCTTTATTAGCCATTGCTAAAGAGTCACTGATAAGCCTGCTTCCTGTCTGTTGGGTGCAACTAAAAAGTAGACCCTTGATCTGGCATTCTGGTGGTGAAGTGACTTACAGGTCTAGAGGCTTCCACCCCAAGCCATCCTACAGCAGCTGTTCTGAAGTTGACTTTTATAGCTTCTACAGAACTGGAAGCTTGCCATTGAAAGTGGCACCTAGCCATTTATTCACCAGTAATTCTAGGCAAATGAATCGACTTTGAAGCAGGAACATAATAAATCAGTAATGGATAGGATTTTAAGCAACAGGCAAACTTCTAAGAGGGGCTCGCACATTTTAAGAAGAGATTAATGTCATCTGCAAACAGAGACAATTTGACTTCCTCTCTTCCTACTTGAATACCCTTTATTTCTTTCTCTTGCCTGATTGCCCTGGCCAGAACTTCCAATGCTATGTTGACTAGGAGGTGGTGAGAGAGGGCATCCCTGTCTTGTGCCAGTTTTCAAAGGGAATGTTTACAGTTTTTGTCCATTCAGTATGATATTGGCTGTGGGTTTGTCATAAATAGCTCTTATTATTTTGAGATATGTTCCATCAATACCTACCTTATTGAGAGTTTTTACCATGAAGGGCTGTTGAATTTTATTGAAGGCCTTTTCTGTATCTATTGAGATAATCGTGGTTTTTGTCATTGGTTCTGTTTATGTGATGGATTACATTTATTGATGTGCATATGTTGAGCCAGCCTTGCATCCCAGGAATGAAGCCGACTTGATTGTGGTGGATATACTTTTTGGTGTGCTGCTGGGTTCTTGTTCTTTGCAAGGACATGGATGAAACTGGACACCATTGTTCTCAGCAAACTAAAACAAGAACAGAAAACTAAACACCGCATGTTCTCACTTATAAGTGGGAGCTGAACAATGAGAATACATGGACACAGGGAGGGGAACATCACACACTGGGGCCTATTGGGGGCTGGGGGGCTAGGGGAGGGATAGCATTAGGAGAAATACCTAAGTAGATGACATATAGGTATTAGGGTTGATGGGTGCAGCAAACCACCATGGCACATGTATACATACCAATGTATACCTATATAACAAACCTGCACGTTCTGCACACGTACCCCAGAACTTTAAGTATAATTTAAAAAAAGGGTAGTAAGATGATAGATTTAAACCCAAATATATTCGTTATTACATGAAATGTCAACAAAGTAAGTACTCTAATTAAAAGTCAAAGATTGCCAGATTGGATAAAAGAAAAATACCTGTGTGACTTTCAAGAGATATTCCTTATATAGAAGAATATAGAAAAATAAAAGAATTGAAAACATATAACACGCAACCAATATGAAACAAAATAGAATTTAAGGCAAAGAATATTATTAGAGATAAAAAGGGATGGCTGGGTGAAGTGGCTCACACCTATAATCACAGCACAGCACTTTGGGATGCCAAGGCAGAAGGATTGCTTGAGTCCAGGACTTTGAGACAAGCCTGGGCAACACAGTGAGACCTCATATCTAAAAATAAAAAATAAAAATAAATTTTAATAAAAAATAGATTAATAGCAGAGCAGACTTGAGAGACAAATGGATCTTGCAATAAGCGACAGCAGTATTAAGATGTATGTTCAGGATCTCACTGGATAGAAAGAGGATTAGGAAAATTCCATTGTTTTAATAATGTTTCTTAGTAGACCTTTTTAGAAAGAAGGGCAGTGTGAAAATAACATCCTAAGAGCTCATAATGGCAAATGCCAAGGTTGTGTGTGTGTGTGTTTATGCATGCCTGTGTAATATTATGAGATGATACAAGGGAGAAGGGTGATTCATGGAAAGAGTGGACGAGGGTTTCAAAAGCTACAGAGTGAGAAAAGGCCTGATGAGTATTTATTTAGGAATTATGATGTCACTGGTGACCTTAGCAGGAATAGAATCTGTAAAATGCTAGGGGCAAAACTGGGTTACAGGAAGGTGAAGAGTAGACAGAGACTTCCTTTTCCAACAGTATTGGCAGAGTAAATATCCTGAAAATCTATCCTGCTACAAAACACCTAAAAGTAGTAGATACCAAATGAAAAACACATTTAAATGCATGCCTGTGTTGGAAAGAGTAAGGGAAACCATTGGAGTTACCAGAGACTAAGACTAAAGGTTCTGGGAAGGAGCAATTCAGAGAATTGTAAGCAGTGAAATCATCGGTGAATTTCAGGGGCCTGGGGCTTCAGTCGTGACATAGATCAACTCAGGTCTGCACAATGGGAGAGTTAGATTCAAGTTCTGGAACCCATAATGAACTACATCTTCAGTGAAATTGCGAATTAGGAAAAAATAAAAATTAAAAACAGTCTGTCCTGAATGAAGAAACAAATAAAATGGTGAATTTTTTGAGCATCTTATGAGACTTTATAAGTCAGAGCTAGTCCTCAAATGGCCCTAGGTTAGGGTCTGTGATGGTTAATCTTGTGTGTTAATTTGACTGGACTGAGGGATACTTAGATAGCTGGTAAAGCAGCGGGGCGCAGTGGCTCATGCCTGTAATCCCAGCACTTTGGGAGGCCGAGGCAGGTGGATCACGAGGTCAGGAGATAGAGAAAACAGTGAAACCCCATCTCCACTAAAAAAAAAAATTACAAAAAGTTAGCTGGGCGTGGTGGCGGGCACCTGTAGTCGCAGCTACTAGAGAGGCTGAGGCAGGAGAATGGAATGAACCCGGGAGGCGGAGCTTGCAGTGAGCTGAGTTTGTACCACTGCACTCCAGCCTGGGTGACTTCATCTCCACTTAAAAAAAAAAAAAAAAAAAAACTGGTAAAGCATTATTTCTGGGTGCATCTGTGAGAGTTTTCTGGAAGAAGCTGGCATTTGAATCAGTGGGCTGAGTAAGGAAAATCTGCCTTCAGTGTGGATGGGCACCATCCCATCAACTGAGGACCAGAATAGAATGAAAATGCAAAGGAAAAGCAAATTTGTTCTCCTTCTTCAAGCTGAGACACCCTTCTTCTCCTGCTCTTGGACATTAGAACTCCAGGTTCTCCAGCCATTGGACTCAGGCACTTGCACCAGCAGTTCCTGGGTTCTCAGGCTTTTGACCTTGGACTCAGAGTCATACCATCAGCTTTTCCGGGTCTCCGTCTTGCAGATGTCCTTCTCAGCCTTCATAATTGTGTAAGCCAATTCTCCTAATAAATCCTCTCTTATTTATCTATCCATCCATCCACCCATCCATCCTATTAATCTCTGTACAATTCTGACTAATACAGGATTCCCTGTCTCACTGACTGCGTTGTCTGAAAAAAGACTCCCGCCACCCTAGGTATGAAGCTTCCTTAACTGCCTGACAGAAACAAATAATAATTTTCTCTGGATGAATCAACTGTCAACCTCAAAGAACTTCCATGTATAAAGTCCCAACATTATCCCAGAATCTAAAATTACAAAATAAAAGGAAAGAAGAAATAGGAGTCAATTTCAGTAGAAACAACAAACAACAGAATCAGCCCTAGATATTGAACTAGTTACATTTATACTGCAAGACTGATGTTTAAAGTTAAAGAAAAAGAATATTTAAAGTTGAAAAACAGTCACATACATGAATGAGGAAGAAGTGACTATAAAGATGACTACACATTTCTAATAAAAAATATGACAATCAGAAATGAAAATTACAGTAATTAAAATTAAAAATTCAATAGGTGTACTGCTTAGCCTATTAGACATGACTGAAGATAGAATGATTAACCTAGACTATAAAGCTGTAGTAGTTGGCTCCAACAGAGCACAGAGAAACAGAGGGAGTATAAAAGCATAGAGAGACATAAAAAATATTTGTAAGCTATAACATATATCCAAATCAGAATTCTACAAAGAAATATCAGAGAAATGGAAGAGAGATAATTTTAGAGGGAAAATGTTTGAGAAATTCCAGAATTCCAGATGACATGAATCCTCAGATTTATGAAGCAAAGCAAATCCCAATCTTAACTGTAGAACACCAGTGAAAAATAACTTTAAAAAATTCAGAGAGAAAAACATTGCCTCCAAAGAAATATTTACAGTGATAGCTGAATTCTAAACAACAACAGTGGAAACCAGCAAACTGTGAGATCATATTAAATCCATAGAAAAATGCTTATAGTTACATATCTAGAATTGTAAAATTGTATAATGTCACTTTTAGATTAAAAAAAATCAACAGAGTCCTCGGAAACATCTTTTCCCTACAGGAGCTTCTAAAATACATATTTCAGAAATAAGGCAAATGCTTTCAGAAAAACTGAGTTCAAGAAGAAAGGGTCAGCAAAAATAAAGTGATAAATGTGAGTAAAATCTAAACAAATGTTAAATATAATCATACTTATAATAATAATAATAATAAAGTCTAATTTTAGAGTGTATTAATTTTTTATTGCCATGTAACAAAGTACCACAAATTTAGTGGCTTAAAACAACACAAATTTATTGACCTTAAGTTTCCATGTGTCATGAGTGTGGGCACAGGTTAATTGGGTTCCCTGATCTGGTCTCACAGCCTGTGTATCAGCAGACTGTGTTCTCATCTGGGTGGCCACTGAGGAAGAATCCACTTCCAAGCTCATTCAGGCTGTTAGCAGAATTAATTTACTTTAAGCTCTACGCTGAGGGCCCAGACTTTTTGCTAGCTGTCAGCTGGAGGCAGGCCACCCCATTCCATAGACCTCCTCACAGTATGACAGCTGTTTTCTTCAAGCCACCAAAGAGGATTTCTCTCCAGGATTTATATGTTAAGTAATTATTGAAGTGGCATCCTATCACCTTTATCATATAAAATAACTTAAGGGAGTGATGTCTCATTGTCTTTGCCATATTCCATTGATTAGAAGCAGGGCACAGGTTCTGTCTGCACTTAAGCAGAGAAAATTGTGCAAGGGTGTGACTCATAGGGGGTCACTTTAGGGCGTGTTCACCACAGAGAAGTTGGAGAAACAAAAACAAGACTAAGTCAGAAAGGTCATGCTCAGAGCTAAAGCATGCTGAAGTCCTTGTAGGAAGTGCAGATAAATACAGATTAATTATAAACTGTATTAAGCCTGAAAGGAAAGTACAAAATAAGATGGTAGGAATTAACCAAAATACATCAGGAATCTTAAAGACACAAAACATTTTTAAATAAAAGGGTAAAAAAAAAAAAATTATTGTGGCTATATTATTATCAGATAAAATAGACCTTCAAGTAAAAAAGCATAATTTGAGTTAGAGAATGACTACAAAATGACATAGTAATTCTAAAGTACCATCTACCAAATTTCACAATTCAAAATTGTATATAGTAAATATTAGCAACAGAGATTCATGAGTCATCCTGTGTGATTTTGAGACAGTGCTTGGCATTTGAGAAATCAAAAACGTATCTTCTCACACAAAAAAAGAAAAATATAAAAAATGTTAAGACCACAACATACCTGAACTAATTGCTGTATGTAGTATAAAGCATGAAACAATTAGAGACAACAAAATTAAGCACATGTGAAACTAACTGACCATATAAGTATATAAGAGCCATGTAATAAACTATAAAACTAGTGTTAGCCAATATGCAAGAAATATTTGATAATATATGGGCCACATTCTCTAATCACAATAAAGTTTAAAATCAGTGATGAAAAGGTTATGAAAAAGCTCATATATTTAGAAATTTAAAAACAAACTTCTAAATACATCAAAATAGCAATCAAAATGGAAATTAGAAAATGTTAGAACTAAACAATTATGAAAAATCCTATATATCGAAATATATGGAATATGGATAAAATAGATGAGATAAATTTCTAGACTTTCAGAAGGGATGAAAATGAATAATCAATGATTTAGAATAATATTGAAAAAATAAACCCAGAAAGTAGAAAAAGAAGATAGCAAAATAAAAGCAAAAATTAATAAAACATAAGATCGAATATGGAAAATTAATGAAATTACATCTGTTCTTTGAAGCAGTTAAAATCTAGATGTCTCTGACAAATTAAGAAAAAAAGGGATAGATACAACCAATATTAGTAAAGTAAAAGAAAACAGCTTCAGAAGGACTAGAATGATAGCAGAATGTTATACACAACTTTTAATTATAATGACAACTTGTATGAAATGGGTACATTTCTATCTAGAAAGTTATATTTTTCAAAAATTGACTTATGAAAGAATTAGGAAACCTGTGCAATCCCGAATCATTGAAATTAATTAAATCTTTGAAATTAAACTATCTTTTCACATAAAACCCAAGTCCACAGTTTTATAATAAATTCTACTAAATATATTTAATGAGCATATATTCCAATTTAACATAAACTCTTTCAGAAAATAAAAAGACACATTCCTCTTTAAGTTGTTTAATGAGACTATTATTGTTATCTTGATTCCAAAATCCAATATGAAATATTAGCAATCTAAATGTAGCAATGCATTAAACACACACACAAATTACTAAATTGGCTTTATCCGAGAAATAAAAGACTAATTAGCATCAAAACTATTAACATAAATTAATGACAAAAACTTATAAAGTCATCTCTTTCTGCAGATGAAAGTCAATATTCATTCACGTTAGAAACTCTCAGTGAACGTGGAATAGAAGGAATTTCTCGTAACTGGCAAAAGAGTGAATACAAAATTCTCAAAGGAGATACCATATTCATCAGAGAGGTAAAATCATTAAGGAAAGGAACAAAAGAAGGATGCCCACTATTACCACACGTATTCAACATTGAACTAAGGATGGCAGAAACCACATGAAAAAGGAAGGATAAGAAAAGAATAAATAAAATTCTCATTATTTGCAGAAGGTATTGTTTTCATAGAAAACCCCAAAAAGGCTACAGACAGATTACTCAAATTTATAAAAGAGCTTAACTAAGTGACTAAGTGATGATAGAAGATCAATACACAAAAATTAACAAACAGAAAATGTCATTTGTAGAACCAAAAATAGATAATTAGGAATGAATTTAACAAGAGATTATCAGTCCTTTCATGGAGAAATTTATACATTTTGAAATATATTTTAAAAGATCTAAATTGAGAGATATACAATGTAATATTTTAAATATGCCAGTTATCCCCAAATTAATATATAGGGTCAATGAAATTTCTTCCAGAAACCTATTTTCCTTGAATTTTGAGAGTGATTTAAAGGTTTGAGTAGAAGTGTTAAAGAGTCAAGAAATAAAAAATGAAGTGTAACAACTTGCTGTAGCAGGTATCATGGCTTCTTTAGTGCAGAAATACACAAATAGACCAGTGGAAGTGAAGAGAGAGCCCAGAAACAGATAATGCTTATGGAGAAAAAATATATGACAGATGCAGTATTGCATCTCATACAAAAATCAGTTCTAAATGAATTAAAGAATTCAAAGTAAAAGTCAAATTTCAAAAAGTTTAGATGGGAAAGTAGGAAAAGATCTTTATGACTATGAAGTAGGAAAGGATTTAACAAGGGAAAAAAATGAGTTTGTGAGTTTGACTCCATTAATATTAAGAACTTCTATTCAACAAAGCACACTAAAAATTGAGGGGGTAAGGAGAGAGAGCATTAGGACAAATATCTAATGCATGCAGGGCTTAAAAGTTAAATGATGGGTTGATGGGTGCAGCAAACCACCATGACACATGTATACCTATGTAACAAACCTGCATGTTCTGCACGTGTATCCCAGAAATTAAAGTGAAATAAAATATTTTTAAAAATTTAGGGAGTAAATACATGCGAAAAGTGAAAAGATGTACTTGCAATCTGTATCACTGAAAAAAAAGTTACTATTAAGAACTTGTCAATAACTCCTACTAAACAATTTTTAAACAGAAAACTGGGTGCAAATACAAATAGAAGAGAAAATATAAATGGCCAATTAAAATGTGAAAAGTTAATTAACCTCATCACAAATCAGGGAAACAAAAACTAAAAATATAACAAAATATTACTTTATATTACTCAGATTTGCAACTTTTTCAGAGGGAAAAATATCATGTGTTGAAAGTGTAAAACAGTGGGATCATTTATACTTTAATGGTGGGGATATACACTGGTTTAATAGTTTTTGAAAATAATTTGACATGATGCAGTAAACATGGAGATGCCCATCCTGTTAGAACTATGAATTTCACTCCTAGCCTAGAAAGATGTTCACACATGGCATAGAGAGACATGGACAAGAATATTTGCAGCGTGTTGTTTGTAAAGACTAAACCATATTAAATTGCCATGAAACTACAAAAACTGCAGTTTCATGTGGTTCAATGTAGTAATAGCAACAACTGAGAACAACAAAGTTCATTTACAATATATTCAGATAATATAAGTTATAAGCCACAGCTGCTCTGTTTATCATTATAAAGCTCACAGAGCTATTGTGAGCAAAAGCAACAAACAAAACAAACCACAGGAAAAAACTAACAATATGATAGAATTTACAGAAAATCAAAACATGCAAAACTGAACCATATATTGTTTAGTTATGTATAAATTATAAAAAAACAAGAGAAAAGCAAAAATTTGATTGCCTTTATGTGAAGGAGGACTTGGGAAGAGGAATGATACAAATTTATGTTAAAGGCATTGCTAATCTCTTTCTTAAGCTAAGCAGCACATGTATTTTAATTATCATTTATATCTTATATATGCATATTTATGTGGATTATCTATTTTAAAATCAATAATTGATTAAATATAGAAGAAGGTGAGGACATGGAGGCTAACAGTGCACGCTACTTTCTTTGTGGACACTTTGTATGAAAGGAAGAGACCAGAGAGAAGTAGTTGGAGTAGAAAACAGAATTGGAAAAGGTTTCTGTTTTCTGGTTGAGAGGAGTTTGAATGTGTTAACACACTGAAAAGGCGAGACTGACTACAGAGGAGAGAGGGTACTTGATGAGTCAGGTGACTCAGGATATTTGAGTGTGATGGTTAATTTTAGGTGTCCACTTGAGCGAGTTGGGAGAGGCCCAGATAGTTGGAAAATATTATTTCTGAGTGTGTCTATGAGGGTCTTTCCAGAAGAGATTAGCATTGAAATCACTGGAGTGAGTAAAGAAGACCCACCCTTGCTCAACATGGGCAGTCATAATCCAATCCAACAAGGGCCTAAGGAGAACAGAAAGTCAGAGGAGGGGCAAATTTGCTCTCTCTTCTTGAAGCCGGCACCCACCTTGTCCCGCCCTTGGGTACTGGTGGGAGCTCCTGGCTCTTGGACCTTCAGACTGCAGGACTTACACCAGCATCCCTGCCCCCACCCCAGTTTTCAGGACTTTGACTTTGACCTGGGAATTACACTATGGGCTCTCCTGGTCCTCTGGCCTTTGAACTCAGACTGAATGATACCATCAGCTACACTGTGGGACTTCTCAGCCTCTAAAACCTTGTGAGCTAATAAATTCCCATAATAAATCTCCTCTCTTCTCTCTGAATAGGAGAATATATATATATGTATATATATGTGTATACATACGTATACACACACATATATACACACACACACACATATATATAAATGTTTCCTCATGAATTAAAATTTCAATCATCTGTTGAAACTAATCAGTAACAGAACAGGTCAGGACAGTTGAGAATGGTAGAAGTATCAAGTAATTATGGTGAGGCTGGAGAAGACAATGATTACAGAGCAGCAGTAAGGGTTTGGATCAAGTTGAAGACCATGTGTATGCCATCACACCCATTTGTTCCTTCCTGCCAGGTATGCCAAGCTTCTCAGGTGTAAAAGTATAGGAAAGGTCTGGATTGAGCTAAGCTTTGTGTTTTTCTTGGCGGGTGCTACAAGAGGTGTACCTGGGCTCAAGAAATGAAATTCACAAGCCGTGAGGTTTAGGCATTCTCAGGTCAAGGAAAGAAGACAAGAAAGGGTGGAAGGACAGAATGTAAACAGGAAAAGTGTTGGTGGCCTTGATGTGGTCAAGTAACTAAAGTGTTGAAAATAAGAGAGTGAGAGAAATGTGGGGAGGACAGGGAAGGCACTACCAAAAGTTTAAGAATCCAGAAAAGAAAACTAAGGCAGTGGTGTGGCCCTGATGCATGTGGTGAGAGAGAACTGGTGTGCTGATGCTGGAAGTGAAGTGATCAGGGAACTGTGAAGCAAGTTTGTTGGAAGTTTGCATTGATATTGAAATTGGCCTGGAAAATGGTGGTGAGAAAGAAAATGATCAGAGGGTTAAGGTCCTTGATAAATGTGGAGTGACTGAGGCATTGGTGAACAACAGCAAGGAGGATGGTAGAAGCTGGTAACCAGATGGCAAGAGCCCCAGAAGAAGAGAGGTTTTTGTTAGGCCTCTGAGCCCAAGCTAAGCCATCATATTCCCTGTGACCTGCACATATACATCCAGATGGCCTGAAGCAAGTGAAGAATCACAAAAGAAGTGAGAATGGCCAGTTCCTGCCTTAACTGATGACATTCCACCATTGTGATTTGTTCCTGCCCCACCTTAACTGAGCAATTAACCTTGGGAAATTGCTTCTCCTGACTCAGAAGCTCCCCCACTGAACACCTTGTCACCCCCACCCACCAGAGAACAACTCCCTTTGACTGCCATTTTCCACTGCCTAAATCCTATAAAACAGCTCCACCCCTATCTCCCTTCGCTGACTCTCTTTTCAGACTCAGCCCGCCTGCACCCAGGTGAAATAAACAGCCTTGTTGCTCACACAAAGTCTGTTTGGTGGTCTCTTCACATGGATGCGTGTGACATTTGGGCAGGAGACTTCCCCTAGGAGATCAATCCCCTGTCCTTCTGCTCTTTGCTCCATGAGAAAGATCCACCTAGGACCTCGGGTCCTCAGACCAACCAGCCCAAGGAACATCTCACCAATTTTAAATTGGGTAAGCGGCCTCTTTTTACTCTCTTCTCCAACCTCTCTCACTATCCCTCAACCTCTTTTTCCTTTCAATCTTGGCACCATCCTTCAATCTCTCCCTTCTCTTAATTTCAATTCCTTTCCTTTTCTGGTAGAGATAGAGGAGACTTGTTTTATCCATGAACCCAAAACTCCGGTGCCGGTCACGGACTCGGGAAGACAGTCTTCCCTTGGTGCTTAATCAGTGCAGGGACACCTGCTTGATCATTCATCCACATTTCAGAGGTGTCTGATCACCACAGGGAAGCCTGCCTTGATCCTTTACCCTTAGAGGCAAGCACCACTTTCCTGGGGGCAAGGACCCCCCACCCCTTCTCTCCATGTCTCTACCCTCTCTTTTCTCTGGGCTTGCCTCCTTCACTATAGGCAACCTTCCACCCTCCATTCCTCCTTCTTCTCCCTTAGCCTGTGTTCTCAGGAACTTAAAACCTCTTCAACTTACACCTGACCTAAAACCTAAACCCCTTATTTTCTTCTGCAATACCACTGAACCCCAATACAAACTCGATAATTGTTCCAAATAGCCAGAAAACACTTTCGATTTTTTCATCCTACAAGATCTAGATAATTCTTTTCGTAAAATGGGCAAACGGTCTGAGGTACCTGACATCCATGCATTCTTTTACACATGGGTCCCTCCCTAGCCTCTGTTTCCAATGTGACTTGTCCCAAATCTTCCTTCTTTCCCTCCCACCTGTACCCTCAGTACCAACCCCAAGTGTCACTGAGTCTTTTCAATCTTCCTTTTCTACTGACCCATCTGACCTCTCCCCTCCTCCCCAGACTGCTCCTCCTCAGGTCATTCCCTGCCAGGCTGAATCAGGCTCCAATTCTTCCTCAGCCTCCACTCCCCCACCCTATAATCCTTCTACCACCTCCCCTCTTCACACCCGGTCCAGCTCACAGCTTACAGTTTCATTCCACCACTAGCTCTCCCCAACCTGCCCAACAATTTCCTCTTAAAAAGGTGGCTAGCGCTAAAGGCATAGTCACGGTTAATGCTCCCTTTTCTTTATCTGACCTCTCCCAAATCAGTTAGCATTTAGGCTCTTTTTCCTCAAATATAAAAACCCAGCCCAGTTCATGGCTGTTTGGCAGCAACCCTGAGATGCTTTATAGCCCTAGACCCTGAAGGGTCAGAAAGCTGTCTTATTCTCAATATACATTTTATTACCCAATCTGTTCCTGACATTAAATAAAGCTCCAAAAATTAGATCCTGGCCCTCAAACCCCACCACAGGACTTAATTAGCCTTGCCTTCAAGGTGTACAATAATAGAGTAGAGACAGCCAAGTAGCAACATATTTCTGAGTTGCAATTCCTTGCCTCCACTGTGAGAGAAACCCCAGCCACATCTGCGGCACACAAGAACTTCAAAATGCCTAAGATACACATGCCTAAGTCACAGCGGTCAAGCATTCCTACGGGACCTCCTCTATCAGGACCTTGCTTCAAGTGCCAGAAATCTGGCCACTGGGCCAAGGAATGCCCACATCCCGGGATTCCTCCCAAGCCATGTCCCATCTGTGCAGGGACCCACTGGAAATCAGACTGCCCAGCTCTCCCAGCAGCCACTCCTAGAGCCCCTAAAGCTCTGGCCCAAGGCTTTCTGACTGACTTCTTCCCAGATCATCTCAGCTTAGTAGCTGAAGACTGATCCTGCCCAATCGCCTCAGAAGCGTACAGGACTATCACAGATGCTTTGGGTAACTCTTACAGTAGAGGGTAAGTCTGTCCCCTTCTTAATCAATATGGAGGCTACCCACTCCACATTGCCTTCTTTTCAAGGGCCTGTTTCCCTTGCCTCTATAACTGTTGTGGGTACTGATGGCCAGGCTTCAAAACCCCTTAAAACTCCCCCACTCTGGTGCCAACTTGGACAGTATTCTTTTATGCACTCCTTTTTAGTTATCCCCACCTGCCCACCTCCCTTATTAGGTCAAGACATTTTAACTATCTGCTTCCCTGACTATTCCTAGGCTACAGCCACACCTCATTGCCGCCCTTTTCCTCAGTTCAAAGCCTCTTTCACATCCTCCCCTTGTATCTCCCCACCTTAATCTATAAGTATAGGACACCTGTACTCCCTCCTTGGTGACCGATCATGCACCCCTTAGCATCCCATTAAAATCTACTCACCCTTACCCCACTCAATGCCAATATCCCATCCCACAGCATGCTTTAAAAGCATTAAAGCCCATTATCACTTGCCTGTTACAGCATGGCCTTTTAAAGCCTATAAACTCTCCTTACAATTCCCCATTTTACATGTCGAAAAACCAGACAAGTCTTACAATTAGTTCAGGATCTGTGCCTTATCAACCAAATTGTCTTGCCTATCCACCCCGTGGTGCCAAAGCCATATACTCTCCTATCCTCAATACCTCCCTCCGCAACCCCTCTATAACCCACTATTCTGTTCTGGATCTCAAACATGCTTTCTTTACTATTCCTTTGCACCCTTCATCCCAGCCTCTCTTCACTTTCACTTGGACTGACCATGACACCCATCAGGCTCAGCAAATTACCTGGGCTGTACTGCCCCATGGCTTCACAGACAGCCCCCATTACTTCAGTCAAGACCAAATTTCTTCCTCATCTGTTATCTATCTCAGCATAATTCTTCATGAAAACACATGTGCTCTCCCTGCTGATTGTGCCAGGCTAATCTCCCAAACCCCAACCCCTTCTACAAAACAACAACTCCTTTCCTTCCTAGGCATGGTTAGGTACTTCTGCCTTTAGATCCCTAGTTTTACCATCCTGACTAAACCATTATACAAACTCACAAAAAACCTAGCTAACCCCATAGATCCTAAATCCTTTCCCCACTCCCCTTTCCATTCCTTAAAAACAGCCCTAGAAGCTACTCTCACAGTAGCTCTCCCTAACTCATCCCAACCCTTTTTATTATAGCCAACGTACAGGGCTGTGCAGTCAAAATTCTTACACAAGAGCCTGGGACTATGCCCTGTAGGCTTTTTGTCCAAATAACTTGACCTTACTGTTTTAGGCTGGCCATCATGTCTCTGTGTGGTGGCTGCCACCACCCTAATACTCTGAGAGGCCCTCAAAATCACAAACTATGCTCAACTCACTCTTTTTATTTCTCGTAACTTCCAAAATCTATTTTCTTCCTCACATCTGACACATATACTTTCTGCTCCCCGGCTCCTTCAGCTATATTCACTCTTTGTTGAGTCTCCCACAGTTACCATTGTTTCTGGCCCAGACTTCAATCCAGCCTCCCACATTATTCCTGATACTACACCTGACCCCATGAATGTATCTCTCCGATCCACCTGACATTCACTCCATTTTCCCATATCTCCTTCTTTCCTGTTCCTCACCCTGATCACACTTGGTTTACTGATGGCAGTTCCACCAGGCCTAATCGCCACTCACCGGCAAAGGCAGGCTATGCTGTAGTATCTTCCACATCTATCACTGAGGCTACCACTCTGCCCCTCTCCACTACCTCTCAGCAAGCCGACCTCATTGCGTTAACTCGAGCCCTCACTCTTGCAAAAGGACTACACATCAATAAATATACTGATTCTAAATATGCCTTCCATATCCTGTACCACCATGCTGTTATATAGGCTGAACAGGGTTTCCTCACTTTGTAAGGGTCCTTCATCATTAATGCCTCTTTAATAAAAACTCTTCTCAAGGCCGCATTACTTTCAAAGGAAGCTGGAGTCATTCACTGCAGTGGCCATCAAAGGCATTGTTGGAACCGAACTCTCGATTCCCTCCTGGGCAGGGGTCGTCGCGAAGGATCACCGACACGAAGTTCACAGCAGAGAGTTATTTATTACTAGCGCGCTAGGGTCCCAAGCTCTAAGTTGGTCCTGGGACCCCGACTGCTTGTTACAGGCGGTTTATATATGCTAACACAAGTTCAAACACAGCTTATGGCGTGAAATTCAAACAAAGCTTAAGGCGTAAAATGATTGGGTCTAGCTATAGCCTGAGCAAGGGGTCTTGGTTTAATTGGTTAG
>NW_012119242.1:5999-6776 GCF_000951035.1 Colobus angolensis palliatus | reverse complement strand
AATCACAAACCCTTCTCTTTTCAAAGTCATGAGGACCTCCAGGATGCTACATCCAGGTCTCTGTTTTCTGTCTTCACAATAAATAAATAAATAAATCACAAACCCTTCTCTTTTCAAAGTCATGAGGACCTCCAGGATGCTACATCCAGGTCTCTGTTTTCTGTCTTCACTGCATCTGACCTTCTTGAAATTTTTTTTTTTTTTTGCTTTGTGTCTAGGACATGCCCACGGCACAGCGCTCAGACCTGTCTCTGTCTACACACACTCCCTGCTCTTCAGACAACAGACTTCCAAAAAGCACTAGCAGCCATGAAGTGTGGTACAGAATCCAGGTCCTGCCTGTAACCCAACCCTACTAACCTGACTCTACTCTCTCGGCTGCAAAATGGAAGCCACACAGCATCTCCTTGGCAGGGCTGTTGTGAAAAGCCGGTGAAAGCCTGGCATGTCACGGCATCAATGAGTGTTGGTTGCCGTCATCCCTGGCACCAACTTGCCATGGACGGCAGCGGCCAGAGGCATCTGAGTTGACCTTGGAGAACGACAAGATGTCCTGATATGCAAGAAGGTCGGAGGTGGGGCTCAGCCTTTCCCCTTCCCAGCTGTACCTGGCAGCAGGTGGGAGGCAGCAGGCGTGCGCTGGGCTCTGCTGGTCACACGGGGTGAAGCTGCTCCCCACTTGAAACACCCTCACGTGGTGGGGCAGTGAAAACTGGCAAACAAACCGCTTGCCCTGTAAAAGGTGGGTCTCTTGGCCGGTCACAGTGGCTTATGTCT
>NW_012119242.1:0-974 GCF_000951035.1 Colobus angolensis palliatus | reverse complement strand
TTGCAGTGAGCTGAGATCTGGCCACTGCACTCCAGCCCGGGCGAAAGAGTAAGACTCCGTCTCAAAAAAAAAAAAAATCATTGTTAGGCCAGGCACAGTGGCTCACGCCTGTAATCCCAACACTTTGGGAAGCCAAGGCAGGTAGATCACCTGAGGTCAGGAGTTCAAGACCAGCCTGACCAACGTGGAGAAACCCCATCTCTACTAAAAATACAAAAATTAGCCCAGCATGGTGGTGGGCACCTGTAATCCCAGCTATTCAGGAGGCTGAGGCAGGAGAATCACTTGAACCTGGGAGGCGGAGGTTGCAGTGAGCCGAGATTGCGCCATTGTACTCCAGCCTGGGCTATAGAGCGAGACTCAGTCTCAAAAAAAAAAAAAAAAAAATGCATCTTCAGCCAGGGTTGGTGGCTCAGGCCTATAATCCTAACACTTTGGGAGGTCAAGGCGGAAGGATTGCTTAAGGCCAGGGATTCGAGGTTGTGGTGAGCCATAATTGTGTCACTCCTGGAGCCTGGCCAGTAGAGCAAGTCTCCTACTCTTTTTTTTTTTTTTTTTTTTAATATGGTCTCGCTCTTACACCCAGGCTGGAGTGCAGTGGTGTGAACACAGCTCACTGCAGCCTCAACCACTTGAGCTCAAGCAGTTCTCCTACTTCAGCCTCCCTATTGGCTAGGACTACAGGCATGTGCCACTGAACCCAGCTAATTTTTGTAGAGATGGGAGTCTGACTTTGTTGCCCAGGCTGGTCTAGAACTCCTGAGCTCAAGCAATCCTCCTGCCTTCACCTCCCAAAGTGCTGGAATTACAGGCCTGAGCCACTGCACCCAGCCACCCAGAGACTACGACTCTTAAAAACAAAAAAACAAAGCAACTTTGGCTGGGCATGGTGGCTCATGCCTTTAATCCCAGCACTTTGGGAGGCTGAGGTGGGTGGATCACCTGAGGTCAGGAGTTCGAGACCAGCCTGGCCA
>NW_012119241.1:1080-3451 GCF_000951035.1 Colobus angolensis palliatus | reverse complement strand
TGGGATTATAGCCGTGAGCCACCGCGCCTGGCATGAAACTCCATCTCTACTAAAAATACAAAAATTCGCTGGGTGTGGTGGTGGGCACCTGTAATCCCAGCTACTTGGGAGACTGAGGAAGGAGAATCACTTGAACCCGGGAGGCAGAGGTTGCAGTGAACCAAGATCACACCACCACATTCCCGCCCAGGCAATAAAGCAAGACTCCATCTCAAAAGAAAAAAAAAAAACAAAATAGAGAGAGAGAAAGAAAATAAAACAGATAGGACAGGACAGACAAGACAGCCAAAGGCAAGCTGTCGGCAGGGCGGCACTCTCTCCAGAGGCTACAGAGAGGACCTGTTTCTTGCCTCTTCCAGCTTTTGGTGGCCACTGGCATTCCTGGGCTTGTGGAACACCACTTTCACATCCTGTGTCAAATCCCCCTCTGCCTCCCTCTTACAAGGACACCTGAGATTGCATTTAGGGCCCACCTGAGTAATCTAAAACCATCTTCACATCTCACAATCCTTGACTCTCAGCTACTCGGGGGGCTGAGGCAGGAGAATCGCTTGAACCCTGGAGGTGGACGTTGCAGTGAGCCTAGATCGTGCCACTGCACTCCAGCCTGGGCGACAGAGCAAGACTCCCTCTCAAAAAAAAAAAAAAAGATGTGGAAAACTGAGGCACAGAGAGAATCAACCCAGAATTCACACTTAGAGCCATTATTCATGCTGCCTCGCCACTAACACACAACTATTATAATTTAATTTAATTCTCTTAATCCTGTCAGTTGTTTTACAGATAAGGAAACTAGGCGCTGGCAAGGTACCAGGGCTGTGAGATTCTGAAGCCTGTGCTCCTCACCGCCGTGCTTAGCTCAGTTATTGAAGCTGAGTTTTTCCTTTTTCACCCCCACCATTTCTACATTGCAAGGCTCACCTCTGACCTCAGATGAGACACCAGTCGCCAAAATGGCCAACTCCCCCTGGACACCAGAAAATTTTATTTCAACATAATATTAAAGAGGAGACAGAATATTTTTTAAATACACATTATTTTGCAGCGATAAAAAAAGGAATGTGTTTAGGTTAACAGCTAAAGATAAACCAACAGGAGCTATTTTTGTTTGAAAACTAAAGCAATTTAATAAAACAGATTTAGAGTTCTATTCCTTTGAGGCCTTGTAAAACTATTAGAAAAGAGGAAAGAAGGATCAAAAGGACTACGCTTTAATGTGAAATTTGGTTACATAACATTGTATTCATAATTAAGAAATGTTGCTTTATACTAAACCTGAAAACTTCCCATAGAAAGTAACAGAAAATTCACCGGGCTTTTGGAATTGGATGGACCTAGTTGGAATCTTGAGTTTCTAGCTTCGTAGCTGTATGTTCTGAATAAGTTGCTTTACTTCCTTGAGGCTCAATCAACTCCTTAATAAAATACAGTGGGACTTTAAAAATCACATAATCTGGCTGGGTGCAATGGCTCACACCTGTAATCCCAACACTTTAGGAGGCCAAGGTGGGCGGATCACTTGAGGTTGGGAGTGTGAGACCAGCCTGACCAACATGGCAAAAACCCATCTCTACTAAAAATACAAAAATTAGCCTGGCATGGTGGCACATGCCTGTAATCCCAGCTACTCAGGAGGCTGAGGCAGAAGAATCGCTTGAACCCGGGAGGCAGAGGTTGCAGTGAGCCGAGATCGTGCCACTGCACTCCAGCCCGGGCGACAGAGCGAGACTCCGTCTCAAAAAGAAAAAAAAAAATAGCTGGGCTGAGTGGCATGCATCTATAGTCCTAGCTACTTGGGAGGCTGAGGGACGAGGATCACTTGAGCCAGAAGTTGGAGACTACAGTGACCTATGTTTGTCCACTGCACTCCAGCCTGGGTGACAAAGTGAAACTCTGTCTCTAAAAGAAAAGAAAAAAAAAACCTTGTAAACTTATATGGGATGCTGACAGCGGTGGTGGGTGGTGGGGCACCCACTCAATTCAATCAATTCTGCATGAATCTAAAAAATGGCTGTAAAAAATAAGGTCTTTGAAAAAAATTTTATGAACATTTCTGGACTGGGCACAGCGGCTTATGCCTGTAATCCTAGCAACTTGGGAGCCCAAGGTGAAAGGATTACTTGAGCTCAGAAGTTTGAGGCCAGCAACATGGCGAAACCTCATCTCCACAAAAAATACCAAAATTCGCTGGCGCACACCTATGGTCCCAGCTGCTCGGGAGACTGAGGTGGGAGAATCACTTGAGCCCTGGGAGGCGGAGGTTGCACTGAGCAGAGATCGCGCCACTGCACTCCAACCTGGGTAACAAGTCAGACCCTGAGGTCTCAAAAAGAAAAGGAAAGAGAGAGAGAGAGAGAGAGAGAGAGAGAGA
>NW_012119241.1:0-990 GCF_000951035.1 Colobus angolensis palliatus | reverse complement strand
ACTCAGGAGGCTGAGGCAGAAGAATCGCTTGAACCCGGGAGGCAGAGGTTGCAGTGAGCCGAGATCGTGCCACTGCACTCCAGCCTGGATGACAGAGCAAGACTCCGTCTCAACAAACAAACAAACAAACAAACAAACAAAACACAGTATCACATAACCTGCGCCAAGCCACTGCATCGTGTCTGGCACCCACTGAGTGAGTGGTCCATGCTAAGGTCAAAGCAAACATGTCCACAATTAGACCTATCATCACTGATCTCATTTCCTTTACATTCTTTGAGAAAAAACTTTTGTTCCTTTTTATCACTGGCATCTAATGAGAGTAGACGTATCTTAAGACACTTTGATCAGAGGAAACTTTGTTCTCTGGCATTTCCTTTAAGACCATCTGCAATATCTGCAATTGGTTAGGGAATTAATAAGAAGAGGTTTCTTCTGGTGGGGGTGGCACAGGACGGCTGGTGAGGACAGCCCACAGTCTCTTTGGGAGCAACCATATTTAGAGCACTGTATTTAGTCAAGAGCGGGTGACCACACGCAGCAATGCCGGGCTGAGCCACGTATCTCTAGACATGTCCACTAGAGGAGAGCTCCTGATGTTGGTGGCGCTATTCTCCTGAGTGGTTGGCTGATGGAACATCTCATCCTCTCTGACCTTTCCCATCACTAACACCCACAGCCCCTCTCCCTCCCACGGACCAGGGTGGCTTCCAAGGTGGAGGTACATTAGGAAACAGGGCTGTCCCTAGAAGGAACCAACAGGTAAATTAGCAAATGGGGTTCACTGGCCATTGGCTCAATCCAGTTGGGTTGGATGAGCCCCTGCCTGGCCAACTGGTGGCTCACTACAGCCTCCACCTCCCGGGTTCAAGCAATTCTCCTGCCTCAGCCTCCCGAGTAGCTGGGATTACAGGCACGCACCACCACACCCAGCTAATATTTTTTTTTTATTTTTTTATTTTTTAGTAGAGACAAGGTTTCACCATGTTG
>NW_012119240.1:7128-8224 GCF_000951035.1 Colobus angolensis palliatus | reverse complement strand
GTTAATCTTTTTCCCTTTACTGTTTGTTTAAAATATATTATGTTTAAGACCTTCTAACTGGTCAGCCTCCAAGATAGTATTGTGCTGGGCTTGCTTTATTCTGATTTGTTTTCCATGATCCCAGTTCACTTGTCACCCGCTTCTCTTTTTGAATTCACAGTGACACACAACTTTTAATTTGTTAGAACACAAACATAAGGAATTTGTTTTCCATTGTAATGTGAGATATGACAGAGGCAAAATTTTCTTAAAGACATAAAATAATTAAAATAATTACATAAATTGTAATACAATAGTTATTACAATGTTCTATATTTGGCATTAAGGCATAGAACCATTGTTTAACCCTAAACTAGGCTGGGCGTGGTGGCTCACCCCTGTAATCCCAGCACTTTGGGAGGCTGAGGCTGGTGGATCACTTGAGGCCAGGAGTCAAAGACCAGCCTGGCCAACATGATGAAACCCTGTCTCTACTAAAAATACAATAAAAAATTTAGCCGGGTGTGGTGGTGCTCACCTGTAGTCCCACCTACTCAGGAAGCAGAGGCACCAGAATCGCTTGAGCCCGGGATGTGGAGGTTGCAGTGAGCTGAGATACAGCGCTCCTGCACTCCAGCCTGGGCAACGGAATGAGACCCTGTCTCAAAATAAACTAAACAAATAAATAAAATCCTAAACTGTAAGACCAACATTTGATTCAGAAAAGAGATTTTATTGTACTAATTTATACACTGTTCATGTCAGATCCAATCTTTCTTTTTATTAGATGAAACTGGAAAAGCAACTTAGAATAATTCAGTCAGTCTAAAAGAATAACAGCTGATGAGATGCAGTCAATAAGCAGTTTTGTATTTGTATTTCTATAAGAAATTAGAAAAACATGATTTTGGGGGAGATCTTCTCATAGTTAACAGCATATATAAGTTAGAAATGTACTCTGCTAGCTCACAAGATATTTTAAAGCAGGGATTTTAGTGTCACTAAACTTTTATTTATAATAGTTATTATTATTATTATTATTATTTTTGAGACGGAGTCTCGCTCTGTCGCCCAGGCTGGAGTGCAGTAGCACAATCTCGGCTCACTGCAAGCTCCA
>NW_012119240.1:0-648 GCF_000951035.1 Colobus angolensis palliatus | reverse complement strand
ACACAACGCCTGACTAATTTTTTTTTGTATTTTTAGTAGAGACGGGGTTTCCCTGTGTTAGCCAGGATGGTCTCGATCTCCTGACCACGTGATTCGCCCACCTCGGCCTCCCAAAGTGCTGGGATTACAGGCGTGAGCCACCGCGCCCGGCCCTTCTCTCCAAAGTGCTGGGATTACAGGCGTGAGCCACCGCGCCCGGCCCTTCTCTCCATATCCCCAAGTCCTGTGATACAGTTGAAAATCCTACACACTAGTAAAGCCATAGGAACTTATAAGTGTCAAGCACATATGAAAATCAGACAATGTGCAAAGAAAAACAGGCTCTGTGTTGCATGAGAACGAGAAACTAATGTTCAGTTTAGGCATATGAATTGTTCAGAAACATGGTCTGATCAAAGTTATGTCAGCCTTAATAGTAATCTGACTGATAAACAACTAATACTTGAAGGATGGTACTGATATGGACTATTTCACCTGAAGATTGTTTACTTGATAACTTTTTTTTAAGTTCTGCAAGGTGGTTTAACATCCAAAAACATGTAGTCAATCCTGGGTATTCATGGAGGACTGGGACCAGGACCCCTCACGTACATCAAAATCCACAGATGCTCAAATCCCTGATAGGAAATGGCATAGTATTGACACATA
>NW_012119239.1:5588-6314 GCF_000951035.1 Colobus angolensis palliatus | reverse complement strand
GCGGACACCCTCCTGGCGCTGCGCTACTGTAAGGACCGCGGAGCCCTGACCGTGGGCGTCACCAACACCGTGGGCAGCTCCATGTCTCGCGAGACAGACTGCGGCATCCACATCAATGCAGGGCCGGAGATCGGCGTGGCCAGCACCAAGGTAGGAGCCACGGGGGCCGCTCCCGGGGAGAGCCTGGCGGAGGCAGGTGCACCAGAGGCTGCAAGGTCCCGGGGGCCGCTCTCCTTCAGCCTGGACGTGCTGGGCAATTGCGCCCTGCTCTGCCCGCGCCACCGCCTTTCTTTCCCCTTCCCACCTCACCCCTTCTCCCCCGTCCCTTCCTTTCCCCTCCCCTCTTGGGTTCCCATCTCTTCATTTAGTCTCATTTTATTCCCATGTTCCTGTGTTTCGTTCATGTCGTCCTGTGGCTCTTTGAGCACCTTGGAGACCCCATTTTAAAGCCCTTTGGGCCTGACACGGGGCTCCCACCTGGAATCCCAGCACTGTGGGAGGCCGAGGCCGGAGCATCCCTTGAGCCCAGGACTTCCAGACCGCCCCGGGCAACCCTGTCCCTTCAAAAGTAAAACTTAGGCCAGGTGCGGTGGCTAACGCCTGTAATCCCAGCACTTTGGGAGGCCGACGCGGGCGGATCACCTGAGGTTGGGAGTTTGAGACCAGCCTGGCCAACATGGTGAAACCCCATCTCTACTAAAAATACAAAAATTAGTCGGGTGTGGT
>NW_012119239.1:0-438 GCF_000951035.1 Colobus angolensis palliatus | reverse complement strand
AGGTGGTAAAAATTATTAGTCTGTAAATTGCAACTCTTTTTAGTATTCTTTATAATGAAATGGAGAGTATGCATAAAGCCTTTCTACTGTGGCCGGGTGCGGTGGCTCACGCCTGTAACCCCAGCACTTTTGAGAGGCCAAGGCGGGCAGATCACCTGAGGTCAGGAGTTCGAGACCAGCCTGACCAACACAATGAAACCCCATCTCTACTGAAAATAGCCAGGCGTGGAGGTGCGTGCCTTTAATCCCAGCTACTTGGGAGGCTGAGTCAGGAGAATTACTTGAACCTGGGAAGTGGAGGTTGCAATGAGCTGAGACGGGGCAACAAGAGCAAAACTCCATCTGGGGGGGTGGGGAAAGGCCTTTCTGCTGTACAGTGAAGAATGGTGCTTGTCTCAAGAGAAGCAGCCATGCCATTGAATAGCAAGCTGATTTTGG
>NW_012119238.1:1396-2405 GCF_000951035.1 Colobus angolensis palliatus | reverse complement strand
CTGGGATGCAGGGCTGGTTCAACATACACAAATCAATAAACATAATCCATCAAATAAACAGAAACAAAGAAAAAAACCACATGATTATCTCAATAGATGTAGAAAAGGCCTTTGACAAAATTCAACAGCCCTTCATGCTAAAAACTCTCAATAAATTATGCATTGATGAGACATATCTCAAAATAATAAGAGTTATTTATGACAAACCCACAGCCAATATCATACTGAATGGGCAAAAACTGGAAACATTCCCTTTGAAAACTGGCACAGATAGGGATGCCCTCTCTCACCACTCCTTTTCAACATAGTGTTGGAAGTTCTGACAAGGGCAATCAGATAGGAGAAAAAAATAAAGGGTATTCATTAGGAAAAGAGGAAGTCAAAGTCTCCCTATTTGCAGATGACATGATTGTATATTTAGAAAACCCCATCGTCTCAGTCCAAAGTCTCCTTAAGCTGATAAGCAACTTCAGCAAAGTCTCAGGATCCAAAATCAATGTGCAAATATCACAAGCATTCCTATACACCAATAACAGACAGAGAGCCAAATCATGAGTGAACTCCCATTCACAATTGCTTCAAACAGAATAAAATATCTAGGAATCCAACTTACAAGGGATGTGAAGGACCTCTTCAAGGAGAACTACAAACCACTGCTCAACGAAATAAAAGAGGACATAAACAAATGGAAGAACATTCCATGCTCATGGATAGGAAGAATCAATATCATGAAAATGGCCATACTGCCCAAGGTAATTTATAGATTCAACGTCATCCACATCAAGCCACCAATGACTTTCTTCATAGAACTGGAAAACACTACTTTAAAGTTCATATGGAACCAAAAAAGAGCCCGCATTGCCAAGACAATCCTAAGCCAAAGGAACGAAGCTGGAGGCATCATGCTACCTGATTTCAAACTATACTATAAGGCTACAGTAACCAAAACAGCATGGTACTTGTACCAAAACAGATATATAGACCAATGGAACAGAACAGAGCCCTCAGA
>NW_012119238.1:0-841 GCF_000951035.1 Colobus angolensis palliatus | reverse complement strand
GACCAATGGAACAGAACAGAGCCCTCAGAAATAATACCACACATCTACAACCATCTGATCTTTGACAAACCTGACAAAAACAAGAAATGGAGAAAAGATGCCCTATTTAATAAATGGTGCTGGGAAATCTGACTAGCCATATGTAGAAAGCTGAAACTGGATCCCTTCCTTCCACCTTATACAAAAATCAATTCAAGATGAATTAAAGACTTAAATGTTAGACCTAAAACCATAAAAACTCTAGAAGAAAATCTAGGCAATACCATTCAGGATATAGGCATGGGCAAGAACTTCATCTCTAAAACACCAAAAGCAACGGAAACAAAAGCCAAAATTGGCAAATGGGATCTAATTAAACTAAAGAGCTTCTGCACAGCAAAAAAAAAAAACTACCATCAGAGTGAAGAGGTAACCTACAGAATGGAAGAAAATTTTTGCAATCTACCCATCTGACAAAGGGCTAATATCCAAAATCTACAAAGAACTTAAACACATTTACAAGAAAAACATCAAACAACCCCATCAAAAAATGGGTGAAGGATATGAACAGACACTTCTCAAAAGAAGACATTCATACAGCCAACAGACACATGAAAAAATATTCATCATCTCTGGCCATCAGAGAAATGCAAATCAAAACCACAATGAGATACCATCTCGCAGAAGTTAGAATGGCAAGCATTAAAAAGTCAGGAAACAACAGGTGCTGGAGAGAATGTGGAGAAATAAGAACACTTTTACACTGTTGGTGGGACTGTATACTAGTTCAACCATTGTGGAAGACAGTGTGGCAAATCCTCAAGGATCTAGAACTAGAAATACCATTTGACCCAACCATCCC
>NW_012119237.1:4368-6178 GCF_000951035.1 Colobus angolensis palliatus | reverse complement strand
AAAAAATATATATATATATATTTATATCTGAATTACACTTGCATTTTTGTCATTAATGTTCCTGAATATCTGTCATAAAATTGAAATAAATGATCTGTGCTTCCAGTAAAATTACTGTCAGGCTTTGAAAATGGCTAAATAACAGTCGTTATTTATAGACCCACAATGTAACTTTTAAGTTAAGTTGAAATGGAAAAAAACACAGCTTTTCTTTTTCTTTTACAAGTAAAAGTTATATTTACAGAATATCCTTTTCTAGTTTAAAATAACGTATAGTTTTGAACATTATAATAAATTGTATTACTATTATTCAACCAATCATATATGTATCAATCATATATTTATGATACTATGATAATGCACTTTAGAAATTTTGCTGCAAGAATTTTTTAGTTTTATCTCACTGGGTGCTTCCATTAGGAAAGGAATTTCACAAGTTAATCAAATATGGACACATTTTAAGTGTAATGAAGCAATGGTTTGAGGAAGAATAACCTACTCGATTTCTTGGACTCAACAGTGATATCAGTGGTCCCTATCAAAAACAGTATGGAGTCGAGGTCTTACATTTAATTTTTACCATGTCAGAAATCTCTTACAATAGATATTCTTTATGATATGTTTACCAATATTGACCAAAATATAACTTTTTCACAGAAGAAACTATTGCTCTGTTCAAAAAGTGTAGAGTGATCGCTATAGTTTTGCGTTTCCAGTTTCCTATAAATGGAATTAGATAATACAAAGGCTTTTATGTGTATTTCTCACACTTCACATAGTAATTTTAGTATTCATCCGTGTTTTTGCATATATCAATACTTATTTTTACTTTTATTGTGTAGTAAGCCATTGAACAAATGTGTCACAATTTGTTCATTTACCATCCAAAAGACAATTGTGTTGTTTTCAGTTTGGGGTGCTAATGATTAAAAAAAAATACTCTGAGAATTCACCTGAAAGTCCTTGTTTGGACATATATTTTCATTGTCAGTAAATAAGTAGGAGTGAAATTTCTGAGTTGTATGAAACGTATATTTTTAGATTTATGACAAACTGCCAAACACTTTCCAAATTGGCTATAACATGTTGTATTCACACTAGCAATGTATAAACAGTTCCAGTTAGCCTCACTAGCACTTGTTATTTTTATTCATTGATATTTTGCCAACATAATTGCTTTGGACAGGTATTCATTGTGTTTTTAATTATGTTTCCTTAAATATGAAAACCTCAGCTATTTGAGCATTATTTCTTGTCTTATTGTCACTCATACATCTTCTTTGAAATGTATACTCAAATCTTTTATCATATTTTATCATTTTTGTCCCAATTATTGAATTGTAAGTATTATTTATATATTCCAGATATAAATCCTTTTACCAAATACATGTTTATAAAATGTCTTCTGCCAGTTGGTAGCCTGTCCTTTCATTTTCTTAAAAGTTTTTAGAAAGAGCAAAGCATTTTTTACTTCAAAGAAGTCAAGTTTATCATTTATTCTTTTACAGTATTTGCCTTTTTGAGTCATAACGACAAAAAAAATTTGCATAACTGAAGGTCAGAAAGATTTTCTTTCACGTTTCCTATTACACATTTCATACTTTTAACTTTTGTATTTAGTCTTGTAATAAAGTTTCACTAAATGCTGCTATATGGTACAAGAAAGGTTCAAGTTCACATATGTACGCATGTATATTTACAACATTTGTGGTACCATTTGTTGAAAATACAATTTTTTCTCTATTAAATAACATTTGTGGTCAGGTGTGGTGGCTCACGCCTGTAATCCCAGCACTTTGGGAGGCCGAGG
>NW_012119237.1:0-606 GCF_000951035.1 Colobus angolensis palliatus | reverse complement strand
AGCTACACCCATGTTGTGCCACAGCCAAATCATCAAGGGTAATAATGACAATAAAAACTAAAATTTCCATCTAAAAGACAGCAATTCCAAATAGATAAAGGATCATCACCCCTTAAAGATGAGAAAGATCCAGTACAAGAACTCTGGCAACACTGAAAGCCAGTGTCTTCTTACCGCCAAACAATCATACTAGCGCCGCAGCAATGGAATCTAACCAGATTGAAATGGCTGAAATGTCAGACATAGAATTGCGAATCTGGATGGCAAGGAAGGTCATTGAGATACAAGAGATGGTTGAAACTCAATACGAGAAACATACTAAAATGATCCAGGAGATAATCATTTTAAGAAAGAACGAAGCTGAACTTTTGGAAATAAAAAATGTACTATAGGAGTTTCTAAGTAAAATTTGAAGCACAACAACAGAATAGACCAAGATGTGGTAAGAACCTCAGAGTCTGACGACCACTCCTTGAAAACAATACAGGCAGACAAAAATAAAGAAAAAATAATTTTAATAAATTAACAAAACTGCTGAGAAATATGGGATTATATAAAAATACCAAAGCTACCACTCACTGGCATTTCAGAAAGAGGAGAGAGACC
>NW_012119236.1:6348-6685 GCF_000951035.1 Colobus angolensis palliatus | reverse complement strand
CTTAGGGGATAACTATAGAGGTAATTAGATGTGAAGTATCATGATGTCAACAATTGCACAGCAAGAAGTGTGTGTGTATAGAGAATGAATGAGAAAAAGCAAGTACAGCAAAATGTTAACAACCAGTGACTCTGGGTAGAGGTTAGCAGGTACTCATTATATTGTTTTTTGTTTGTTTGTTTGTTTTTCTTGAAACAGAGTCTCGCTCTGTTGCCGGGGCTGGAGTGCAGTAGTGTGATCTTGGCTCACTGCAACCTCTGCCTCCTGGGCTCAAGTGATTCTCCTGCCTCAGCCTCCCTAGTAGATGGGATTACAGGCATGTGCCACCAAACCTGGC
>NW_012119236.1:0-1273 GCF_000951035.1 Colobus angolensis palliatus | reverse complement strand
CCTTGTGATCCACCCGTCTCGGCCTCCCAAAGTGCTGGGATTACAGGCGTGAGCCACCGCGCCCGGCCAAACTGCAGGTTTACACATTGGTTATGTCTGAGTTAGCGAAGGGTGGTAGACACATATGTGCCCTCCAGGGTCCACCTGCAGGAAGCCCACTGCCGCAGCCTCCAGACGCAGCCCTTCTGGGCCTGCCTCCAATGCAGACAGCTGCCTCGTCACAGTCACACCCTGCAAGGTGGCCCCACACTGTGACTGATGGACACGGAGGTCTAAAAGCCATACCACTTTGGCCCAACACGGGACAGCGGTGGTGGCCACTCCAGCCCTAGAATGCCCTCCTGCTTCTCACCCCCTGCTGATCCAGGCGTCGACCCCCAGGGCACTCTACCGCTTATCCCGCACACTGAACTCTGCTTCCTGGAGACCCCAAACTGCAGCATGGGGTGCGCCTTCATTCCAGGAGGAGGCAAAGAGGCTCTCGCTCCTAAAGCAGAAAGTTCCACAGCTTCTAGGTATGCATGAACGCATGTCCTTGATGGTGAGGACAGGGCCCAGCCTTCATGTGCCACTTACAATGCAGGATGGCCAGCTGAGCCCGGGGAAGGATGGCCAGCACTCCAAGTTTTTTTCCTGTCTATGGAAAAGGGTTCCCCCCAGGGTGCCCCTTGTCACTGGTGGCACTAGGTGGTGACTTCCCCTCCCTGGACTTCCACCTGGCAGAATGGTGCTGACATACTCAAGACTGTGGAGGTGGGCCGGGCGCGGCGGCTCACGCCTGTAATCCCAGCACTTTGGGAGGCTGAGGCAGGCACATCACAAGGTCAGGAGTTTGAGACCATGGCAAGCATGTTGAAACCCCGTCTCTACTAAAAATACAAAAATTAGCTGGGCATGGTAGCATGTACCTGTAATCCCAGCTACTCAGGAGGCTGAGGCATGAGAATTGCTTGAACCTAGGAGGCAGAAGTTGCAGTGAGGCGAGATGATGCCACTGCACTCCAGCCTGGGTGACAAAGCGAAAGTCTGTCTCAAACAAAAAAAAAGAAAAAAAAAAAAACAGAGGGAAGGGCCTTCCTGAATCACCTTATCTGAAGCGACTCACCCAAGATCCACTTACTGTCTATCACATCACTCACTTTCTCAGAAGTTCTTGCAGCGGGTGGTGGTTCATGCCAGTAATCCCAGCACTTTGGGAGGCCAAGGTGGGCGGATCATGAGGTCAGGAGATCGAGACCATCCTAGCTAACACGGTGAAACCCCGTCTCTACTA
>NW_012119235.1:5521-6052 GCF_000951035.1 Colobus angolensis palliatus | reverse complement strand
TAAAATTCTCTTTTTTTGTTGTGTCTCTGCCAGGCTTTGGTATCAGGATGATACTGGCCTCATAAAATGAGTTAGGGAGGATTCCCTCTTTTTCTGTTGCTTCGAATAGTTTCAGAAGGAATGGTACCAGCTCCTGTTTGTACCTCTGGTAGAATTCGGCTGTGAATTCGTCTGGTCCTGAACTTTTTTTGGTTGGTAGGCTATTAATTATTTCCTCAGTTTCAGAGCCTGTTATTGGTCTATTCAGGGATTCAACTTCTTCCTGGTTTAGTCTTGGGAGGGTGTAAGTGTCCAGGAATGTATCTGTTTCTTCTAGATGTTCTAGTTTATTTGTGTAGAGGTGTGTATAGTATTCTCTGATAGTAGTTTGTATTTCTGTGGGATCGGTGGTGATATTCCCTTTATCATTTTTTATTACATCTATTTGATTCTTCTCTCTTTTATTCTTTATTAGTCTTGCTAGTGTTCTATCAATTTTGTTGATCTTTTCAAAAAACCAGCTCCTGGATTCATTGATTTTTTTTTTAAGGA
>NW_012119235.1:0-636 GCF_000951035.1 Colobus angolensis palliatus | reverse complement strand
TGTAATCCTTGTTTCAATGTCGTTTTGTCTTGTAGCTGCCTCAGCTGCTAATTGAAGTTTCTTATTCGTTGGGCATGTTCTTCATCTCAAAAACTTCCTAAAAATGAATTAATTATCCCCCAGAATACTGCTTGTATTTCAAGTAAGGTACAAACAAGGCTGCTGTATGCCAAATTGGTTGATCATTCATCAATTTCTTTAGCAGTTAACTAGTAAGTTATTTCAATCCCATGTTAATTGTTGAGCATAAAGTACTGTGTTGAGACAACTACTAAAAGATGATTAAAACACCTTTTATGTTTGAAGCAAGCAACATGTTCTCTACCAAACTAGTACCCCAAACTTTTTTACTTTCCTACTTTTCTAAACTTTCCAGTACTGTATATCATTTTTCTTAGCTTTAAAATTGAATAGTATGTTTCACATTCTTGGAAAGGGACTTTTTGGGAGAGAGGGGGAATCTTGGTTTGCTCACCATTATCTGTAAAGTGAAAGTACTTAATCTACATAGCAAAATAATATTACATACTTATTATTTTCTGTGTTGTATGGAGATTTAGAAGTGGGCTATGTAAAAACCTGCTTTTATATTGTAATTCTTATACTTTTTTTCCCCCCCATCTTTCCCCTTAGATT
>NW_012119234.1:6955-8141 GCF_000951035.1 Colobus angolensis palliatus | reverse complement strand
CCTCCTACCTCAGCCTCCAGAGTAGCTGGGACTATAGGTGCGTATCACCAAGCTGGGCTTTTTTTTTTTTTTTGAGACAGAGTCTTGCTCTGTCCTCCAGGCTGGAGTACAGTGGCATGATCTCAGATCACTGCAACTTCCACCTCCCGGGTTAAGGCAATTCTTGTGTCTCAGCCTCCCAAGAAGCTGGGACCGTAGGAGCCCACCACCACACTTAGCCAATTTTTTGTATTTCTTTGGCAGAAACAGAGCTTTGCCATGTTGGCCAGGCTGTCTTGAACTCCTGGCCTCAAGTGATCCACCTGCCTTGGCCTCCCAAAGTGCTGGGATTACAGGGGTGAGCCACTGTGCCCGGCCATGCTGGGTTAAAGTTAAATTTTTTGTGGAGAAGACATTTTACTCTGTTGGCCAGGATGCTCTTGGAACTCCTGGACTCAAGTGATCTTCCAGCCTCAGCCTCCCCAAGTACTGGAATTACAGGTGTGAGCCTCTGCAGCCACCCTATCAATGGCTATTTTTATTTTTAAATTTAAAAAAAATTCTTTTTGTTTTTTGAGACAGGGTCTCACTCTGTCACCCAGGTTGGAGTGCAGTGGCAAAATTATGGTTCACTGCAGCCTCAACCTCCTGGGCTCAGGTGATACTCCCACCTCAGCCTCCTGAGTAGCTGGGACTACAGGCGTGGGCCATTAGAGGCAGCTAATTTTTTGCATTTTTTTTTTTATAGAGACAAGGTTTGTCATGTTGCCAAGCTAGTCTTGAACTCCTGGGCTCAAATGATCCTCCTGCCTCAACCTCCCAAAAGTGCTGGGATTACTGGCTTGAACCATTATGCCTGGCCAATAGCTACCTTTTTGTTTGTTTGTTTGTTTTAGGTGGAGTCTTGCTCTTGTCGCCCAGGCTGGAGTGCAATGGCGCGATCTTGAATCACTGCAACCTCCACCTCCCTGGCTCAAGCGATTCTCCAGTCTCAGCCTCCCAAGTAGCTGGGATTACAGGCATGGACCACCAAGCCCAGCAAATTTTTGTATTTTTAGTAGAGACGGGGTTTCACCGTGTTGGCCAGGCTGGTCTCGAACTCCCGACCGCAGGTGATCCACCTGCCCCGATCTCCCAAATTGCTGCGATTATAGGCGTGAGCCACCGCGCCCAGCCAGTTCACTGTTTTTTTTTTTTGTTTTTTTTT
>NW_012119234.1:0-345 GCF_000951035.1 Colobus angolensis palliatus | reverse complement strand
TCTCCCACCTCAGCCTCCCGAGTAGCTGGGATTACAGGGGTGCTCCACCACACCCAGCTAATTTTTGTATTTTTAGTGGAGACGGGGATTCAACATGTTGGCCAGGCTTGTCTTGAACTCCTAACCTGGGGCGATTCACCTGCTCTGGCCTCCCAAAGTGCTGGGGTTACAGCCATGAGCCACCACACCCAGCCATCTTCCTGTTTTAAATTATTTTTTCTTTTTTTTTTTTGAGATGGAGTTTTGCTCGTTGCCCAGGCTAGAGTGCAGTGGTGCGATCTCAGCTCACTGCAACCTCCGCCTCCAGGTTCAAGCAATTCTCCTGCCTCAGCCTCCCAAGTAGCT
>NW_012119233.1:7254-7603 GCF_000951035.1 Colobus angolensis palliatus | reverse complement strand
AGTGAGCAACATAACAGCATAACATAACACCATAAAATTCTACATAATGCTGAGTGAAAGAAGCCTGGCCCACAAAATAATACATACTGTACGATATCATTTACATAAAATATGAATTCATTTATGGTGTTGAAAGGCAAGATAGTGGTGACCCTTAGAAAGTCATAAATTATAAGAGGGGTCTGAGCCGTTGATTATGTTTTATTTCTCGACCTGGGGAGGGCAGGTTACAGAAGCGTGGTCAGTTTGTGAAGATTCATTGAACTGCACACTTAGGATATATGTGCTAATCTAGATGCATATTATCTTCAATTCAATTTAAAAACAGCAGAATAAATTGTAAAATAAA
>NW_012119233.1:0-1509 GCF_000951035.1 Colobus angolensis palliatus | reverse complement strand
AAAAAAACTCTTTCATTACTCTCAAGATACATTATTTATCATATTAATAAGCTTCTCATGTCATACATTGTGTATCGTTATTGTGGTTATTTTTGTTAACAATTTTTATTAAATGAGTTCTAATTTTTGGTGGAGAAATTTTGACAACTACACAAAGAATGTACCAATTATCACTTCTGAAAACTATACATATGAACTTTTCAAAACCTATAAATTACTCTACTCTGGTTTGGCTGAAGTTAGAGGAGCATTGTTAAATAATATTTAGTGAACACTTTTTTAAAAAAAAATTATGTGTGTTTTCATAATGTGTTTTGATTTAAAAGAAAGTTGTTATTATTATTGAAAACATGTTTTGTAATGAGCCACTAAAGTCCTCAAAATTAAAATGAATCATACTATTAAAAACATACATTTGATACACTTTCTTTCTTTGAGCAGGCAAACACATTTAAGACCTTTGTGTAAGATCAGAAAATCATAAGACGGCATTGAAAAGTACTATGCAGGAGGAGATGGAACAAGATGGCCAAATAGAAGCCTCCAGGAATCATCTCCCCCAAAGGGACTGAACAATTGTCTAAACAAAATTGAACAACTATCTAAACAATAAAAGTATGTTCATAAGAAGCAAAAATCAGATGAGTGATCACAGTACCTGCTTTTAACATCATATTAAGGAAAGAGGCGCTGAAGATGATAGGAAAGGCAGACTTGAATTGCCTACACCACTCTTCCCCTATCTCCAGGTAGCAGCCCGTCACTGAGGCAGATAGAGAATCTGTGTGCTTGAGGGAGGGACAGTGCAGTGACTATGGAATTTTGCATTGGAATTCAGTGCTGCTCTGTCACAGCAGAAAGCAACACAGGTCAGAACTCAGCCAGTGCCCATAGAGGGAGCATTTAAATCAACTCTAGCTAGAGGGAAATAGCCTATCCCAGTGGCAGAACTTCAATTTTGGCAAGTCCCGCCAACACAGGCTAAAGTATTCTGGGGTTCTAAAATAAACTTGAAATGAAAGGCAATCTAGGCCATAAGGACTGCAATTTCTGGGCAACTCCTGGTGCTGTGCTGGGCTTGGAACCAATGGGCTTGGGGTGCATACAACTTAGTGAGACATTAGCTGGGGTGGCCAAAGGAATGCTTGTGTCACCCCTCCCCAACTCCAGGCAGTGAAGCTTGCAACTTCAGGAGAGAACCCTTCCTTCCATTTGAGAGGAGAAGGGAGAGTAAAGAGTACTTTTTCTGGCAACTTGGATACCACCTCAGCCACAGTAGGATAGAGCACAGGGCAGAGTCCAAGGCTCCCATTCCAGGCTCTAGCTCCCAGATGACATTTCTATACCTACCCTGGGTCAGAAGGGGACCCATAACCTCGAAGAGAAGGACCTAGTCCTGGAAAGATTTATCACCTGCTGACTAAGGAACCCTTGGTCCCTGAACAATCAGCAGTGGTAGCCAGGCAGTACTTACCATGGATTTTGGATGAGATTCAGAGCCATGACCCA
>NW_012119232.1:612203-612607 GCF_000951035.1 Colobus angolensis palliatus | reverse complement strand
ATTATTTCTGAGGCCTCTGTTCTGTTCTATTGGTCTATATCTCTGTTTTGGTAACAGTACCATGATGTTTTCGTTACTATAGCCTTGCAGTATAGTTTTGAAGTCAGGTAGCCTGATGCCTCCAGCTTTGTTCTTTTGGCTTAGGATTGTCTTGGCATTGTGGGCTCTTTTTTGGTTCCATATGAACTTTAAAGCAGTTTTTTTGCCGGGCGCAGTGGCTCAAGCCTGTAATCCCAGCACTTTGGGAGGCCAAGATGGGCGGATCACGAGGTCAGGAGATCGACACCATCCTGGCTAACACTGTGAAACCCCGTCTCTACTAAAAAATACAAAAAACTAGCCTGGCGCAGTGGCGGGTGCCTGTAGTCCCAGCTACTCGGGAGGCTGAGGCAGGAGAATGGCGT
>NW_012119232.1:605913-606836 GCF_000951035.1 Colobus angolensis palliatus | reverse complement strand
AAGAACTCAAACAAATTTACAAGAAAAACAACCCCATCAAAAAGTGGGCAAAGGATATGAACAGACATTTCTCAAAATAAGACATTTATGCAGCCAACAGACATATGAAAAAATGCTTGTCTTCACTAGCCATCAGGGAAATGCAAATCAAAACCACAATGAGATACTATTTCACACCAGGTAGACTGGCGATCATTAAATAGTCAGGAAACAACAGGTGCTGGAGAGGATGTGGAGAGATAGGAACATTTTTACACTGTTGGTGGGACTGTAAACTAGTTCAACCATGGTGGAAGACAGTGTGGCAATTCCTCAAGGATCTAGAACTAGAAATCCCATTTGACCCAGCCATCCCATTACTGGGGATATATCCAAAGGATTATAAATCATGCTGCCATAAAGACACATGCACATGTATGTTTATTGCAGCACTATTCACAATAGCAAAGACTTGGAACTAACCCAAGTGTCCATCAATGATAGACTGGATTAAGAAAATGTGGCACATATACACCATGGAATACTATGCAGCCATAAAAAAGGATGAGTTCATGCCCTTTGTAGGGACATGGATGCAGTTGGAAACCATCATTCTTAGAAAACTATCACAAGAACAGAAAACCAAGCACCGCATGTTCTCACTCATAGGTGGCAATTGAACAATGAGAACACTTGGACACAGAAAGGGGAACATCACACACTAGGGCCTGTTGTGAGGTGGCGGGAGGGAGGAGGGATAGCATTAGGAGATATACCTAATATAAATGACAAGTTAATGGGTGCAGCACACCAACACGGCACATGTATACATATGTAACAATCCTGCACGTTGTGCACATGTACCCTAGAACATAAAGTATCATAAAAAAATAAACTTAAAAAAAATAAAGTCTCCCTTTTTTTTTTTTTTTTTTTGAGATTGG
>NW_012119232.1:601827-603170 GCF_000951035.1 Colobus angolensis palliatus | reverse complement strand
ATGCCAGCTTTTTAAGTGTGGTGGGATCTGGTATTCCACACCTATAGGTCTCTGAATCCCACCGTTGTACTGATGCCAGGATGAACTGAAGCAGGGACAAATTTTCTTCTTACATGGAAACATAAATATATTTCAAACTGGAGTGAGCTCTCATCAGCGGTTTACCTATGGTAATTACTTTATGCCTTGTAATGGGTCACATAGAATCCTCATAAAGGTGTGTCTGAGTCCTAGACCCTCTCCCATTTCAGCACCTGTAACTGTCACCTCATTTTGAAATAGGAGCTTTACAGATATAATAAAGTTAAAGATCTCAGGGTGAGATCATCCTGAATTTAGAGTGAGTCCTGGGTATTTGGGACACAGAAACACAAGCAAGGTCATGTGAAGATAGAGACAAAGGTTAGAGTTATGCTGTCAAAAGCCAAGGAGTGCCAGGAGCCACCACCAGAAGCTAGAAGAGGCAAGGAAAGATTCTTTCCTAGAGCCGTCAGAGGAAGTATGGTCCTGCCTGCCCCCACCTTGATTTTGGTGTTCTGGCCTCTATAATTGGGAGAGAATTTTTTTTTTTTTTTTTTTTACTATTTTAAGCCACAAATTTTGTAGCAATTTATTTTGGCAGCACTCGGAAACTAGTTAATGCCTCTATTATTTAGTTAAACAAAGAGCACTATTAAGTATTTTTAAAACAATGTATGACAGTATTGACTATGGTAAGCATACAGTTTATAATCAGATAGGCTTCTATGTAAAATTTCATGTTATTATATTGATTTTGTTTTGTTTTAACCATGTAAGAATTGCTTAGATGTGGTACCATTGAATACCATCCCCATTCCCTCCTGTCCCACAGCTTTTTGAAATTCATGGGACTTTGTTCTAGACTGAATATCCCTTTTCCCTTAAACTTCATATGTTAAAGCTCTACCCCACAATGTGACAGTATTGGGAAGTGAGGCCTTCGAGAATTAATTAGGTTTAGACAAAGTCATGAGCATAGGGTCCTCATCAATGGAATTAGTGTCCTTGTAAGAACAGGAAGAGAGTCTGTAGAGTGCTCTCTCTCTCTCTCTCTCTTTTGCTCTCTCTCTCTCTGTCTGCTATGTGAAGATACAGCAAGCCAGGAAGAGAACCCTCACCAGGAAACAAATTTGCTAGCACCTTAATCTTGCACTTTCCAGCTTCTACAATTGTGAGAAATGTCTATTGTGTAAGCCATTCAGTCCATGATCTTTTGTGATAGAAGCCTGGACTGACTGATATAGGCTGGAACATGCTGGAGAGAGGGTACAAAAACTAATTTTAGAAAAATATTTTAAGTTGTAAGATCTGAAGCAAAAATC
>NW_012119232.1:600435-601777 GCF_000951035.1 Colobus angolensis palliatus | reverse complement strand
CTAAGATTCTACCAGATTCAACTAAAATATAACATTTTAAATCTAAGCATAATAAAAGAACTTGGCATGAAATGTTTTCATAAGAAATAGTTACAATTCATATTATTTTTAATTAAGTGTAAATGAGATGTATTATTTCTATATTTCATTTTCCTTCTAAAAGTTATTTTTAAAGTTTTAGTTTTTCTGAAGTTGATAGCTATTACTAACCCTTCTGGGCAAAGTTTTTGGAGCTAGAGTAATTTATAAAATTAGGAAGAAACTAAAGTAGTTGCGAAAGTTTCTAAAAAGATAATCAAGTAGTTGTCTCTATGTTATAATAGAAAATGAGAATGTGAACACAGATCATTTTGACCTTCAGAGTTTGTGTTTTCAGCAAATATTCCTGAACATTGATATATAAATTAGAATTCCCCAAAGGAAAACATTTAAAAACGTTATAATTAATAAAATCATTAACTTATATACTTGTCCTTAGTATCAGGACAATCTCCCGTGGATTCAATAGAGCATCTGCAGTTTCATTGAACAAAGGTCTCTGCAATATAGACTCATGGTGTGAGCTTATTGGGTCACATTCTTTGTCCCTTCTTGGAGCTTTGGGAGGCATTTATGAAAGAGCTGCTGTAGCAGAAGGACTGAGTTGTATCACTCTGAGGATTTAAGTTTCTATGGGAGAATCAAATTCACTTTAGCATAGGGATTTAGCAGGTTTCCCTAGCCTTATTAATAAAATACTAATACAACATGAAAAATGCGTACTTTGTCTTACAATAATCCAATTAAGACACTATTTTTGCATAGCAAAATTCTTTCCTCAACACCATTTGCAAATCAAGTGAAATTGCATTGGCAAGAGCTGATCGTACTGCTCTCCTACTCCTGCCCTGTCCTCCTCCTCCAGCTGAAAATACTTGCTGCAAATATCCTTTTACAGGAGACTTTGACCCCAGGGTGTAGAAAAGGAAAGGAAAAGGTCACATATATATGTCTTGTCTATAACTTAAACCTAATAGCAGCACAAAAGCCTAAAAGGACCGATTTTTAGAGGGCGTTGGCAGGAAACTCTTTGCTCTGCTACCATCTGTTTTAAGCTGCTTTTATACAAGATTTATTTTTTCCGCTTCTACTCTGCTACTATTCAACTGCAAATGCAATTTGTTATATTGTACACGTCGACACCTTGAACAGCATCTGAGTTATTATTGAAATGTTTTACAATTTCATAAAGAAAATGGCATTTTGTTTCTTCTGTCATCTACTTTGGATGAAAGTGTTATTTAGAAAAGAATAAATGGGGAAAATGATACATTAAAAATAAAAATTGCATATTAACTTTTTA
>NW_012119232.1:597124-598055 GCF_000951035.1 Colobus angolensis palliatus | reverse complement strand
ATCATAACTGACAGCAGCAGGAATGTACAAAGCATCTAATGTGAGAGTGCTATGGTCTGAATGTTGACAATCCCCCCAAATTCATATGTTGAAATCTAATTCACAATATACTATTAAAAGTTAAGGTCTTTGAAAGATGATTATGTCATGAATACAGAGCCTTCATGAAGGAGAGTGGTACCTTTATAAAGGATGCCTCAGGGGGTTGATTTGTCCCTTCCACCATATGATGACTCCACCATCTGAAGAAGAAGATGGGTCTATGAACTAGGAAATAGGGCCTCCCCATATACAGAATATGTCAGCACCTCGATCTGGGACTTTGCTTCCAGAACTGTGAAAAACAAATTTCTGTCATTTATAAGCTACTTAGTCTATGGTATTTTGTTATAGCTGCTCAAATGGACTAACACAGAGACAATTCCCAGCCTGTCCAAAGAGCACCAGGAAGTGTTGGGTACAGTAAAGCTGGAACAGAGGCCCGAGGGGAAGAGCAACAGGGCTGTGATCAAAGAGGTGTGCCTTGTAGGGAGCATGAGTAGAGCTGTATAATCTGTACAGTATTGACTCAGAGTGGAAGTCCTTAAAAGTGGGTGAGTAGAGTGGCATTATCTCCATTATGTTATATTCTTATTATTATGTTATATTCTTGCTTGGGTATTGAGAATAGATTGAAGGTGAGGGCTAATGCAGAAGCAGAAGGGGGATAAAAATTCAGGTGAGACATGATGTTGGCTTAGCCTGGGTGGATAACAGCAGTAGTAAAAATTATTTAAATGTTTTGAAGGTAGATTTGTGGAGAAGTAAAGGATGTGTGGAGAACATTGGATTGAGAATTGTATAAGGATTATATTGTATATTGTATGAGACTGTAGATTCAGGATGAGTCACAGTATTTTTGAAGATGTAGTAAATGGAATGAACTAGAAAC
>NW_012119232.1:590201-594714 GCF_000951035.1 Colobus angolensis palliatus | reverse complement strand
GAACTATATTATTTAGATAATCAGAAAAAAATAGACAACTTAAAACAAGGCAGAGTGAAGGAGACTGCAACTGTGGTTCTACTGTCTTCAACTCTCATTGCTAATTGTATTCCTGAAATAAAAATCATGACCAAGTAAACCAGGACAATAATGTTTTGCCCCATTTTAAATTACTGAATGGGAGTCGTATTGGTGGCAATCTTTGTTTTGGTTAAGTTGCTTTGTTATCTAAGGGGGTTTCATAAGAGATTTATTTCACAAAATATAAATGTTTAAAAGACTGACATTTGGGGCACAAGAATAACCAAAATAATCCCTTCCAAAATGTTTTTTCTTTTGAAACTCTTGATCTTGTGTATATCTAGGGTTGTGAAATGAAATGGATGGTACTTGAAGATAATGTATAGCTGGGACATAGTTGTCACATTTTTCTTATTTGTGCTTGACCCATATCGAGCTCTGTGTATGAATGGATCAATACTAGCCATTATTTGTTGTGCCAATAAGCAGTGGCAATTTTGTGGTGGTGATACTATCACAGTGGGCTAAAGAAGGACATCAGGTTTGGGGTTTGTTTGTTTTCTCTCTTTTGCTTTATCTTATAGGTTTTTTTTTTTTCTTTTTTTTTCTTACCTAAAGCTGGTCCTCCATTGAAAATGGCTTCTTTTACCTTTCACTTATATTCTCTGAAGTGAGACTGGACCTAATTTTTTTCAAACTTATACTAACATTCATAACAATTATCTAGAGAAGCAATATGGTATGATGGTTATAAGTATAGCTCTGATTTCAGAGTGCTTATCTTTGAATACCTACAATGGATCCATGTGAATCACACAATGGATCCATATAGTAACTGTTATAATGTTCTCTGCCTGAGTTTCATCTTTCATAAAATAAAAATAATAGTGTCTTACTTGTAAGCTTCTCATGATAATTAAATTGCTAATAGATATATGTCACCAGAATACTATGCCTTCAATAAATGATAACAATTACTATTGTATTAGAAAAGTTCCTTCTTCATATCACTCACCTGCCATTAACCTATAGTGCCTTTTCTGTAGCTCACACACAGTTCTCTGTACAGCCATCATGAGCAGCTATATTATATTCATTTCATTAACTGTATTTGTTCAAATCATTGCAGGGCTCCTACTAACCTATGTAATCCTCAGTGCTCCAAACAATATTTTCTTATCATTATCTTTCTACCTTTTAAAATTCCCTTGACTTTAGCCTTAATTTTCTCTTTGTCTGCTCTAACCTGTACTGTTACTTTTATTAGATTATTTAAAACATTTTTTCTTCAAGAAAGCCTTCCCAATTTATCAGTATCTTACTCAGAACTGTTTTAACTCAGGCCCTCTTACCATTATTTGATATACATTTATTTATAATGAATGGTATATTTTAATACATTTTCTCTGGTTTTATTTCTTTAAATAAGAATGTCCTTGAGAAAAGATATTTATTCCTTCCATATTTTCCTATAAACTCAAAAGCCTATTAAAATGTTAACTCTATAGAAAATACATAGTACATGCTGGTGACAAACTTATTTATAATAAAAAATCTTAGTATCTTTATATGTGGATGACATTGATGAAATTTTTCTCTTTAATGATATTACAATTGTCTTTTAAAAGGTCTTGTTACTCATTAACGTCTGTAAGTACTTTCCAATAATAACTGAGAAAAACAGGTGATTGAGCCTTGAGAGTTTCACAGGCTTATTCTACTTCTGAGGTGAGATGAGAAGCCACAGACAGACAATCTCTCAACTATGATAGTCATCAGAATTGATCTTAGAATTAAAAGAGGAATTTTGCTTTCCTAGGTCTTAAGTTTATTGTTCTTTATTACCCATTATTTCACACTTTGCAAATGACTGGGCATTTTGCCAGCAATCATGATGAATAAAACGTGGCTTTGGTGGCCTATGATTGTGCTCGATGTCTTTGCAAGCTGCTGGCAAACATGATTTTATTTTACATATTGTTATATGAAGTCCTTTTTTAAAATTTATAGTTTGCCGATTTATTCATAAATTCCTTAGTATCTCATTTTCATTAACACACTTACATACAGTGCTTCACACTTATCTGTAAAATAGTGAATTCTACATCAAAAGTATTTAACAAGAGCACTGGTGGATAAAGTGACCATACTTCCAAAGCAAAAATCATCCCTTTTTTACTTATCAGTTTAGATGGAGAATGTTTACTTGTAAAAAATGGACCAACAAATTCCACCAGTCCTACTTTTTGGATTTTTATATGCAAAATAGAGTTGTATTAGACTGTCTTGAAATTGACTGGTCTGCTCTATATAAAGGCATGAGGTGATTAGGAATACTGTATTCTAAGGATGTGGGAGTTTTGAAAATTCCCCCACATAATATGAATGGGGAGTGCATATGTACTTGTTTCATATACATTCTATTCATGTATACACATTTATTAATGACTTTCTGTGTTAGCCTGCCACAACATCATGAATGCTGAGAAGATACAAGACCCCTGGTTCATTGAGAAGGTCTTTATTTCTCAAGGCATAGCAAGGGGTGTGAGTTGCTCATTCTTATTGTTCCTTTTACCCAAAAAGTCTATGAAACATACTGTATTACTAAGCCAGTATTAGAAATGAAAAAATCATGGGAAGGATATGTATAAAACTTGGTCAAAGTTACCCAGCTAATAAGGACACGATTAAACACCTATGTAGTTTTCTTTCCTGAGCTAAAGTTCCTAAATCCTTGACTATATGGTCCTTCATTCAAAAGTCCTAAATTGGCTAAAATTTATATAACAGAAAATTCACAGAATCATTTCCTTCTACTTTTCCACTACCAGGACTGTTAACAGTCCCAAGCAAAAGGGCAAATTTTTTTTCTACTTGAGATAAGAAAAATATAGAGTGTGACACAAGGTATTCTACCAGTATAAAAAACACTTTACCAGGAAAACTGAGAAGAGGGCTGTTAACCTTTGGGGAGATGTAGGTCCTCAGTGGATTCCTGTTAGAGACATAAAGATGTAGAGAGAAGATTTTCATTTAAAATCCTCCTCCCTTCAGCGAAGTATGTTCTGATTCCATTATAGTATTAGGCTCCTATATAGTTCCTTACACAACCATTTTTCTTACCTAAATATTTTCAATCAATTATTTAATAAATGGAAGCAGTGGGATTACCTTGGTATGACCATAAGAATTTATCTGGGAGATAGTATGTGTGTGTGCACGTGTGTGTGTATGTTTATCATGGGGGAGAAGTTTGTGAGTAGAAGCAGTGGATTGAGAATCTGGATAATAAGAAAATATTGTATTGATCCTGGTGATTTTAGTGTAAGATAGGAGCTGGTTGTCAACTGATTTAATCAGTGGGTATTTCAGTATGAGGCATACTTGGTGACTAAACTTTCACGTGATAATCTGAGGTGAATATTGACATAGAATTAGAATTATAACTCATATAAATTCACACAAAACATTTTTATATTGCCTACTGATTTGTATGCATATAACCAAGAAATAAAGTGCATGGTGGCTACCTTTCTCCAGGAATTTCTAGGGTAATTAGACAAAGTCTTCTAATAATTATAAAAATAAGAACTGAAATAACAAGTACATATTCTGAATTATAAAAATCATTCAAAGTAACAAAAAGCTTATATCTTTGATCCCAATAACCTAATTTTCTTTTTAAAATAAAAGTGTTCGAGGCAGGAAAAAAAAAAAACAAGCCATAACTAAACCAAGTACAGATCAAGGAAATAGGAATGCGAAACAGTGTATGTGTGTGTGTATGTGTGGCCATGCCTATAGGTATAGTTGTGTATGAATTTAAGTGAACACATTTACTAATTGAATAAAATACAGTGTTTGTATATGTATATGCATGTTTGTGTTGTATTTTGGAGTTGTTATTCAGCTTTGACAGAATATTCAAATAGAAAACCAAATAGGATTGTCACCTATATTGCATAAATAACCAGAGAAAAGTCACTTAAGTGGTTATAAAAGAAATGTTGAAAATAAATGCAGAGAATTATATTTAGAGTAAGAATGCCCACATGTATTACAGTCCCCAAAAAGCAATTAAGCAGAAGAAATTGCTTTTGGAGCTTGGAAAGATTTAAAGTGTTGCCATTAAAGTTTGAGTTGAATGTTACTCCATGAAAAGAATATATCCTTAAACACTGCTGCCCTGTGCACCAGAACATAACTCACTTTGTGGACAAAGACTTTATGTCTTTGGGCTCCGATATTGGACCTGTTGCTGGTTAGAAATGTCTTGACAAATGGGATATAATTAAACTAAAGAGCTTCAGAACAGCATGAGAAACTACTATCAGAGTGAACAGGCAATCTACAGAATGGGAGAAAAATTTTGCAATCTATCCATCTGACAAAGGGCTAATATCCAGAGATTACAAAGAATTTAAACAAATTCACAAGAGAAAAACAATCCCATCAAAAAGTGGGCAAAGGAAATGAACAGACACTTTTC
>NW_012119232.1:560358-589581 GCF_000951035.1 Colobus angolensis palliatus | reverse complement strand
TACATATGTAACAAACCTGCACGTTGTGCACATGTACCCTAGAACTTAAAGTATAATTAAAAAGGAAAAGAAAAGAAAAAGAAAAACATGTTCCTTCTACTGTAGGCTTGACAGCTTTTCAATTCTTAAAAGCGTTTTAAAGATTGGTGATTAAATTAAAAGTGATTTTTGACACAATAAAACATAAACCAATATATTCCAAGTAACTAATACATAATATTATAAATGCAAGTATGGGGCAAAAGATCCATTTACTGTGCAAGAAAGATCAATTAGTACTGATGGAATAAATTTATTAATATGGAAAATGCCACCATAACTAATTTAAGAAACTAGCACTTGTGAAGTTTTGATTTAGTATTAAAGAATACCCACAACTGTCTGAAAACTTTAAAATACCCGTTTTACCAACTACATATTTGCATGAGGTTAGGTCACTTTATTGCTTCTTTTTTTCTTTTTTTGAGACGGAGTCTCCCTCTGTCACCCAGGCTAGGGTGCAATGGCGAGATCTCGGCTCACTGCACCCTCCCCCTCCTGGGTTCATGCGATTCTCCTACCTCAGCCACCCAAGTAGCTGGGACTACAGGCATGCACCACCACACCCAGCTATTTTTTGTACTTTCAGTGGAGGCAGGTTTCACCATGTTGATCGGACTGGTCTCAAACTCCTGACTTCAAGTGATCTGCCCACCTCAGCCTCCCAAAGTGCTGGGATTACAGGTGTGAACCACCGCACCCAGCCGTCTTACTGCTTTTTTTTTTTTTTAAGATGGAATCTTGCTCTGTCACCCAAGCTGGAGTGCAGTGGCGTGATCTCGGCTCACTGCACCCTCCGTCTCCCTGGATTCAAGTGGTTCTCCTGCCTCAGCCTCCAGAGTAGTTGGGACCACAGGCGCGTGCCAGCATGCCCAGCTAAGTTTTTGTGTTTTTAGTAGAGACACGTTTCACAGTGTTAGCCGGGATGGTCTCGATTTCCTGACCTTGCGATCCACCCGCGTCGGCCTCCCAAAGTGCTGGGATTACAGGCCTGAGCCACCGTGCCCGGTCTCTTATTGCATCTTTAAAGCAAATTGCAAAGAAAGATCTAGAGAATCCAGTTGTCTCCTATGAAGATCAACATGAGACTTTAAATAATATAAATACATGACACACTTTTTACTCCACTTTTTGTTGTAGAAAAGTTACTTTTTTGATGAAAAATTTTTGTTAACAATATTGTGGCAGTTTTGATTTTCATTTTCCTGAGAATCAGTGATGTTGAGCGCCTTTCCATATGCCTTTTCACCAACTGGATGTCTTCTTTGGCTAAATGTCTATTCAAATCTATTGCCCATTTACAAATCTGCTTTTTGGGGGCTTCTTGATGGTTTTCTCTCTTTTTTTTTTCCTATTTATACAAGTTCCATAGGTATTTTGAATATTTGTTAAGACAATTTTCAATACCACTGCCCAATTATAAATCTGCTCTGTTGTTGTTGTTGAGATGGAGTTTCGCTCTTGTTGCCAAGGCTGGAGTGTAATGGTGTGATCTCAGCTCACTGCAACCTCCACCTCCCAGGTTCAAGGGATTATTCTGCCTCAGCCTCCTAAGCAGCTGGGATTACAGGCATTTGCCACTATGCCTGGCTAAGTTTTGTATTTGTAGCAGAGGCAGGGCTTCTCCATGTTGGTCAGGCTGGTCTCGAACTCCTGGCCTCATGTGATCCATCTGCCTTGGCCTCCCAAAGTGCTGGGATTACAGGTGTGAGCCACTGTGCCCGGCCAATCATCCCTTTGTGTGTGTGTGTGGTTCTTTTCGGTTGGGGGGTGGGGGAAGAACAGAGTCTCGCTTGTCACCCAGGCTGGAGTGTAGTGGTGTGATCTCGGCTCAGTGCAGCCTCTGCCTCCCAGGTTCCAGTGATTCTCCTGACTCAGCCTCCTGGGTAGCTAGGATTACAGGCACACACCACACACCCAGCTAATTTTTGTATTTTTAGTAGAGACAGGGTTTCACCATGTTGGCCAGGCTGGTGTCAAACTCCTGACCTCAGGTGGTCCACCCACCTGAGCCTCCCAATGTGTTGGGATTACAGGCGGGAGCCATCACTCCCTTTTTGTGTTTTAACATCAGTCGACACTCATATTTTAAAATAATAATAATGAATGGCAGTACCTTAAAACAAGGGAATTATACATCTTCCTCTTGTCCTCATCCTAGTGCAGACATTTTGTCTATAAAATGTTATTCACAGATGAATTCATGAGAAAATTACTGTGAATTTTAAATACACATACAAGCATATGCTAATTCATGAATATTTCAATAAAATAAAACTAATAGCGATAAAGAATTCCAGGGTTGAAGCAGTTTCAGGAAAAATAAGATGGCAGTATGAAGTACAATAGCAAAAAATGTTTTTTTAAAATGGTTATATTTGTGTCTATAACTTTTTTAAAATTATAGCATTAGACAATATATATATATCCACATACATAAAGCAATGGAAGTAGCACTGTTTTCATACTAGTCTAGAATATATATATATATATATATATGTATAATGTGGTCAGCAAAATAATGGCCCCCCAAAGATGTCTAAAGATTCCTAGAACCTTACATGAAAATGGTACATCATACATGTAATTAAGGTAAAGACCTTGACATGAGGAGACTACCCTGGTGCTATGGAAGGAACGTTGTGTTCCGTCAATGTTCCTGTGTTAAAATCCTAACCCTCAAGGTGATGGTATTAGGAAGTTAAGCCTTATGGGAGACTCTGCCCTCATGACTGGGATTAGCACCCTTATTAAAAGCAAAACGGAGACTGTTCGTTCCTCTCACCATGTGAAGACACAGCAAGAAGGAAGCCTCTATGAGAAAGCAGACCTTCTCCAGGCACCAAAACTGTGGGCACCTTGATCTTGCACTTCTCAGCCTCCAGGACTGTGGGAAACAAAGTTCTGTTGTGTATAAGCTGCCCGGTCTAGTGCATTTCCTTGTAGCAGCCTGTATGGATTAGGACAGTGGGCTCATGTGGATGATGATGGCGTCTCCATTCAGGACTAAGTAAGCACATGAGTCCTTAACAGTGGAAGAGATGGGGGAAGGAAAGAGCCACAGAGACATGTGGCCATAGAAGAAGGGTCCATGAGATGCAAGGTTGCTAATGGTGAGAGTGGAGAGGAGCCCAAAGCCAAAAAATGCAGGCAGACTCCAGAATGTGGAAAAGGCAAGAAAAATGATCCCCTAGAGCCTCTAGAGATGAAGGTAGCCTTTCCACCACCTAGATTTTAGCCCAGGGAGATCCACATCAGACTCTGACATACAGGAGTATAATAAATTTGTTTTATGCCCTCACATGGTGGTAGTTTGTTGTAGCAGCAATGGACTAGATGGACTAGTAATATATAAATATATATATACACACACACACATAGTACCCCCCTCCCCCGACACACACACAGAACTACATACATCCTGCCCTTCAAAACTGAAGCAGATAAACTATATGTTAGCATTAACTTAGCTGGGTGTGGTGGTGCATGCCTGTAGTCCCAGTTACTCAGGAGGCTGAGAGGGAGGATCACTTGAGCCCAGGAGTTTAAGAGCAGCCTGGGCAACACACTGAGGCCACATTTCAAAAACAAACAAACAATAACACAACAAACCTTTGATTAAGCTCATTTCCCAAATTTGAAGAGGAGACAATTATTAGATAAAGAGGAGAAAAGAGAAAGGTAGAGCTGCTGACTTCTGTGGTGGAAGCACAGGTACAGGCCCAAACACACTCCTGTCCTCCTGGCTTTCCTGTCCTTTCTTATAAGGGACACATGAACCTCTCAAACTGAAGCACAGATCACAGACCCATACTCAGAACTCAGTGCAGTTTTGTTCTATGATTTTTTATACATCCATGTCCTTGTTTCTACCTCCGGTTCCCAACTCCCTTATTCTAGTTAGAAAAAAATGGCTATTACCAAATATGAGTACATCCTCGTGTACTAATGCCAACTGATCACCAGCTGGTTTTCTTCTTTTACAAAGTCATAAATCTTTAGGCTTTAACACAACTTCCAAGCAATAGAATGTTATTTTCCAGTTCATTAACACAAATTATATATTTAAAATGAAGACTTCACAAGTTGATTTCGATAATATATTAACCAAAATAGACTGGCCATGGTTCAAACTGACATTTTAATTAAATGTGATGATAGGTTGAGTAACCTAGCAGTACTCTAACATGACTTTTCGTTGTGGCTTTTTCCATATTATGCTTAGTCTGAGGCATCCCTAAATGATTCCATTGTAATTCCCCTTCTTAAACATGAGATTTTTTATAAAATAATTTATTTTCTTAAAATTACAAACTAATTCTATAGTTCATGCCTACATAATCTCACTAGATATCAGCTGTATGTGTACACACATACATATAGGTATTTGTATATACACATACTACATAATTTTTTTTAAAACTTAGTAGGGTACGACCAGGAAGACAAAGAGGCTTCGTGTAATGTGATGGAAACACAATAGCAGGGCAAACAACAGGCTGCTGTGAGGGCGGTATTTATCACTGCTGCTGTAAAACTTGGAAAAAAACTAGGATAGCTGATATTTAACCCCCATAACAGAAAATTTAGGGTGCAGAAAACTTCCCACAATTTTTACAGAGAATATCAATAGAAAGGCATTCAATGCAGGGAATACACAGTGTGAAAGTATACAAAAATAAGCAGGTTGATGGTTTAGATTTATGAGTCAAGAGACAGAAATAGTAGATGATGTCATAATTCTCCTTTTATGGAGTTAGGAAAATTCTTCATTTTATATATGGTCAGGTGCTTTCAAATGTCAATGAGAAAAATATTTAAAGGAAGAATCAAATCTAAGATGTGGAGAGATCTTTACAAAAATGACCTTCAGGCCAGGCACGGTGGCTCACACTTGTAATCCAAGCACTTTGGGAGGCCAAGGTGGGAGGATCATGAGGTCAGGAGATCGAGACCATCCTGGCCAACATGGTGAAACCCCGTCTCTACTAAAATATAAAAAATTAACCAGGAGTGGTGGCATGTGCCACTACTCCAGCTACTCGGGAGGCTGAGGCAGGAGAATCACTTGAACCCAGGAGGCAGAGGTTGCAGTGAGCTGAGATAGCGCCACTGCACTCCAGCCTGGCAACAGAGCAAGGCTTCATCTCAAAAAAATAAAAAAAAAAAAAATTACCTTCATTCTGAGAAGGTATAATCATCAACACATTCTTGAGCACAACTATGCACACATACACTTCTGCATTCACAAGCCATGCTGTGTGCACACACTGATGCCCCTAGATTCCTTCTTTGAAGAGATGCTGTCTTGGTCTGTCACCCAGGCTGGAGAGCAGTGTTAGGATCACAGCTCACTGCAGCCTCAAACTCCTGGGTTCAAGTGATGCTCCTGAGTAGCCTGAACTACAGGAATGAGCCACCATGCCCAGCCAATGTTTTCATGTTTTTGTAGAGATGAAATCTTGCTGTGTTGCACAAGCTGGTCTTGAACTCGTGGCCTCAAGGAATCCTCATGCCTTGCCCTCCCAACATGCTGAGATTACAGATGTGAACCATTGTGCCCAGCCACTGGATTCTTTATTAAGAAGAAAATTTGTTTGCCGACATGTAGGCCAGGAATTGATAGATAACAGTTCATAAATTACTAATTTACAAGTCAATATAAATGAGCTGAGTAAACACAAAATAACAGCATAAATTAATAAACAGTTTACGACTTTCAAGTTTCTTTTTTTCCTTTAAAACGTAGCTCTGACAGAGACTACTACTTGTCCGTTCCATGGAACAGTCAGAGGTGGTTAAAATGTCAGAGGTACATTTATTAATACCTTGCTGCCTTTTGTGTAGCTTCTTCTCAGTACTTCACCAGTTGGGACTGACACCTCTCCACCTGGGTTCAGGAGCCAGACAGGAGCACACAGAACTGGGAATCCAAAGCCATCTCTGACACTAAAAGCAATGAAAACATAAATAACCAAACATATTATCGAGAAATGAACAAGAGATCAATATCAGGTACAGCAAGAAGAGAAGCAAGCATTAAATCTGCCAGGCTTTCATTCTGATAAAATAATTTGCAACATGAATGTCTCTATCTGACATATGTGAATAGAAAAAGAACCCAAATATCCTGTTGAATTGCAAGATGAAAACGAAAAAGAACTCTTGCTTATTCACCAGTGTACAATCGAATCTGGGCTACTAAAACACTTTCCTGCACTGATTCTCTCTATGTAACACACGCTTTATTGCCATTTGGTAATGGGGTTTCTTGCTTTGATTTAAATATACTTCCTTTGATTTCTTACTTTAAGTATACTTTCGTAACATATTCACAGCTATATTCTCGGTACAAATTTTTAGGTGTAAGTAACTATTTCTGCTTTTGATAAACAGATAGTATAATTGGTGAAATAAGGTACACTCCCCTGCAAAGGTGAGAGTACAAAGTAAGATTCCAGAGTCAAGTAAAACATAACAGTCAAGAAAAAAACAGGTAAGTAATTGGGCAGTGGAAAATCTTGCGTGTGGAAAGAATGAATCTGGAAAACTGTTCTTTCCTAAGAGTTCAGCAGGATTTGGATGGTAGAGAGCTTTGTGTACAAGGGTTCCAGTTCCACACAGTTGAGGTCTAATTTCAAAGGTAACTTCTAGTGCAACCTGTGACTCACCCTGTCCTAAAGTGCCATATGTAAAGGGTCTGGAGATAACCCACAGGCAGCACTGTGAACCACTGACAGCCCTTCCAGATAAATACCAGGTCAGTGTCTACAGCTGATGACACAGAGCAGAAGATCTGAAAAATAATACTTCTTCAGTCAATGGACTGCCAGTCACTATTATTTAGTGTAAAATACTATATTACATAAGTGTAAATTTTTAAATTGCAGTGTTTCACATTGAAGCAATTAAATATAAAAACCAAATGTTTATTCACCTTAAAGGCAACTTAGAAATACTGATGCCAGATAGAAAGATGCTTTAGCCCCAAGTCAGGTGTTTGGAAATGCCTCAACTAAACCAAAAAAGGGATCTTGAGGCATAATAAGTGTTTACACATTTCCAGCTATACCTGTGCTTGTCTTGAATATGAAAACCTAAGCTGCAGTTATGCCACAGCACAGAATGTGTTATATTTTACATCACTGAGCCTTAGTTTACAAATGGTAAAACATAGGGAAGGTAAACCGTGAGGTTTCCTTAAGGAGCTGTTACATCCAACAGACTCATGAAAATCTTTGCCAAATGTCCCCGGTACATAGCTCCTCCCCACTGATGGGCTCAACTGGGAGAAGCTATGCACATGTCTCAATTTTCATATGCTCAATGGCAATACAGGATTCCTAGGATAAAGTAAGGGATATAAATGACACAGCACACTGAAAAGACTGTAATGTTACTTCAGAGTGTTGCAAAATAAAGATCACAGATGAAAGTTTTAGTTCATTGAAGCATGTAACCATGTACATTTCATTAGTGTGTTTTAAAGTCTTATACTGCTTACATTCTTATGTGGGAAAATGTATTGTTTGTGCTTTATGGGTGAAATGTGAACAGGCAAAACTAAAAATAATTTTATAACCCAAGTCACCAGATGTTAATGGCTGGTAATTCAACCGGAAATCTGAAAGATAGTATCTGTTTCATTGTGATACCAAATATCATGACAAGGAAAATTCTATTTGTGGTATTTAAGTGTAGTCCTCTGGATCAAATGACTTGGTTCACAGGCAGCACGCCCACTGCTGAACTGCCACGGCCTGACAGCTTGTCTTATCCGCCAAACTGCTCATTAGGTTTAGTAATCTTCACCTGTGCCTCCAGCTTACATTTCCGCAGGTAATACACATCAGTCTGCTTTTATCATCTTCTGCAGTGAGCTTCCAACAGTCCCTCAGCAGTACAGTGCCCCTGCATCTGCAATCCTCCAAACACACCTTATACATGTCATTATTTTCAACTGTTAATTCACCTTCCAGCTTTGGAGCCTAGCTTAGCTTAAATAAAGCAAAAATACAAGACAGAGAATATGCAAAGTCAGTCCTGCATTGTAAATATTAAGTGGGCTGACCAATCATTTAATTTTTTGATATTAAAAAAGAATACATTAACCATACAAATTTAATATTTAAATACAGATTTCAGAGTGCATTTCGGAGTGGGGCACAGGGGACAATAGAGCAGAGGATTCCTCTCCCAATTGTCTCTGACCTATCCAACCTTTGTTAAGGTCAGAGAGTTCTCCAATCTATAAATATACAACAGAGATAATGTGGCAACCAGGACACAGAGAAAAACTAGAGTACTGTTCAGCTCTCTGTCTAGGCCTGATTCTGTTATCCCCGACAGTGAGTGCTGTGAAATTTAGAGGCAGATCAGTACACATACACACAAACACAAACACACAAAAGAGATACTTCATGGGCGAAAATCACCAAAGATATAAAACAAAATGTCTGAAAGACCATTAAACAACTTCTGATGAAATGCTGTTTTCATTTTGCAGAAGTAAAATATTTACCACCAACCCTACAATTAGCTTAAAAATTGCAATAAGTACAGTAATTTTAGATCCCATCTCCAATTCATACCTTATCAACATGTAATAATCACACTGCATCTAAAACAAAGCTGGATAGACTTTATATGCTGAATTAACTTGTACAGTAAGAAGGTAATTTTTTGAAATACTGAGAATACAACATTTGTATGCCACGCTCTACTTGACAAGTTAAAAGAAAATATCATCATTTCTATTTTTAAAATGTATTGAAATAAAGTACAGAAAAGAGTATTCTAATATCAGTTAACATTAAGAGAATATATTTCTAAACCAAAGATCTTGGATCTTCTAGAAAGACAAAATCAACCTGTATATACTTGGGTAAGAAAAAAAATGAAGAGACCAAGAAAGGAGAGAGGATTTTAGCATAGAATCATCTTCAAAGATGGCTTTCCAATGTATTCGACCAGTTTTCAAGTCCATTTGTTTTTCTTCCTTTAGCATCAACAGCCTATATTACCAAGAAAATGCAAAATAATTCAATGTGTACGTTAATCAGCTAATCTAGAAATGGCAATATAGTCAATGAAAATACAAAGAAATCGAAAATGTCAAGGAGTTGTTTAAGATGTTTAAGATGACATAGCATAGTGAAAAAATGATCTGATAAACACTGGAAGAGGTAATAAGCAAACTCAGGCATGGTTCCCTAACACCACACTTCAAAAGAACTTACAGACAGAATAAAGGAATAACCATTTAAAAAATCTAATTTTAGAAAAAATTGCTCACAAGGGAAGTTAGTGTTTTGTAGATCTTTTGGAAAGCCGATTAATTTCTAAGCTAAAAACACATGATCCTTAAGAGAAAGGGCTGAGTCCAGGCCCAAGGCAGAAAGAGGGAAACATGAGCCTGGATCCTCTTGTTCTGTCAGAAAGGAAGAAATGCTAAAGACTAACAGAGACAGTTGACAGGACACAGGAGACAGGCTGAAGGCTCCTGCGGCTGAATCTGGGACAGCACAGGCATCAGAAAGAACAATGACAGTGATGGAAAATAACCCATGGAATAAAACGCAAGTGCATTAGTCAGCAGTGAGACCAAAACAAAGGGGAGAAGAGAAAGCCCTTTGTTTAAAATGCCAGTTAACAAACATAGGAGGAATGACAGAGGGAAAACATCTATTTTAAGTCACCAGTGCCATAACTCATAGAGAAGATCCTAAGGAGGCTAAAATCACTGCATGAAAGAAAACTGTATGAAGCTTTTTAACATAGTAGGATATATAAAAGTATGAAAACATAAATTAGAAAAATTGTACCATAAGAGATGGATAAGTTAGAATACAGCAATTATAGGCCATGCATAGTGGCTTACATCTGTAATCTCAGGACTTTGGGAGGCCAAGGCGGGAGGATTGCTTAAATCCAAGAGTTCGAGTCCAGCCTAGGAAACATAGTGAGAACTCGTCCCTAGAACAAAATTTAAAAAAATCAGCAGGGAATGGTGGTGTATTCCTGTAGTCCTGGCTACCTACGGGGCTGAAGTGGGAGGATCACTTAAGCCTGGAAGTTCAAGGTTGCAGTGAGCCAAGATCATGCCACTGCACTCCAGCCTGGGAGACAAAGTGAGACGTTATCTCAAAACAAAAACAGAAACAAAAAAACCACAATAACAAAAAAACACCGGTAACAACAAAAGGATGACTACATAAAAACTGTAAAGAAAAAAATGCTCAGAATATAGAAATAAAATTATGTATTTTACCTGTAACTATATTAGAAGAGAATATTCTTGTATACAAGGATGACAAGAAGGATATGCAAAAATGAAAATAGCTAATAACACTCTATCTCAGGCACTGTGGTAGATAGTTTATGCACACTGTAACAAATTACATACTAGATTATCTCAAAATTTTCAGATAAATTTTACTGGGAGTCATAAACCAATACAAAAAAAACAATGTTTTGCAAACATCCACTAAGCATAAAGGTATACAAATTCTTAACCCAGGCTGAAAAATAATTCACATAAGCCGTACATCAGTGGAAACTTACCCATGGTAGATAATACGACATAATCTAAAAACAACTTTCAGAGAGCCAAGGCATGCGGCTTCTGGACAGCCACAAACTCCCTGACTCCTCTAGTGTTTCGGCCACCAAAAGAAAGCCAAGTGGCTTCAGGTCTCTTAAAACACAAGAAAGCAACCTATGGAAGATGGTGTGGTATTTGAGGAATATTTGGGATCTGCTAAAAAATGCATTTTGTATTTTATTTCAAGAAAAGACTCTCCTAATGTCAGGTAAGTGAAGAGCCCTCAGAGACACATGCACACACAAAGAAAAATGAAACAAAATAGAATGAATCCCAACAAAATGTGTTATGATGGCAGAATTACGGGTGATATGATCTTCTGTAATACATATTTTCTTTAAAAATAGAAAAAAAAAAGCAGACTTCCCCTTGATTATCTATAGCCTCTGACCCAAGTGGCTTGGAATCAGAAAACAGCGTCACCTGACTTGAAGCCATCTTGGCATCAGTGGTGGAGTAGGTGGAGATGAGACTCTGGACAAGCTCATGGGTGGGCCCACCTCGTCCTGCCAAGACCACCAAGAAAGGGCAGGTGAGGAAAGCACAGAGATCCTAGAGAGACACTGGTTTCACTCAGTTCTCATAATTATCTTAGACACTTTTCCCAAGAATCTTTCTTAATGCCACAAAAACCAAAGAAGAAAATCCTTACAACGAAACTCGAAATGGATCCTCATCTCCAATAAACTTTTCCAAAGCTCAGTGAGTATACAACCTGATAACCTAAACACCTAGCTAGAAAAATCTCAGTTCCAGTGCTACAACAATGCTAGCTTTTCTAACATTTTAAAATAACCCTGATTTTAACCCAACAAAATTCCACTTCAGAACTAAGAAATAAATATTGGAAATCTGCTTTAAAATGAAGAATGAGGAGACCATTGTGAATGAGAAAAAGAAAAAGACCAATGAGAGCTGGCAAGCACACTGGTTTTGTAGAAACCGAGATAAGCCATGCAGGTGCCACACTGGCAGCAGGGCCCGCACTGGGGCCACGGATCAAGGAGGCATGGAGGACAGGACGCTTCTGTTTGGTATAATAAAAAAAGGTATTCTTTTTATTCTACATATTTACAGTATGCATTTGGGCCTTTATTATAAGTACAAGAGAAAAATCTTCAATAAATAAAAGCTGAGTACATTACTTTTTAAATTAAAAAATACATTTGGAAAGAATAATGAGAGTTCAGAGCGATGACTCCCGTCTCACCGATGCCTGAAAACCGTGGCTGCCACCAAGGTCAACATAGCGTCTTTGTCACATACACCACACCCCCAACTCCAGAAAGAGGCGCATAAACCAGCTGCTCCTTCTTATTTAAACAGTGCTTCTTTTGTTGTTCAGGGATAGCACAAGGGTCTGGAAGGAAAGTGACATCACTCATGGCAAAATCTACCCCTGGAAGACAGGACCCAAAAAGCCAGCTTCAGCTGACAGGAAGTCAGTAAGTATCTGCTGTTGACTGGGGGGTTAACAACAAACCACAGTCCAAGGGCTTAACCCATGACCCTAAAGAAGGGCATCGTGCCACACTGGAACGGTGGCCCTCTAGCTACAAGACAAGAGGTCAGAGAACAGGGGATTCAGTAACACCTTTGCAGGCCTACACATAGCTGGCTTACTTTTAAAACCTCCAGCAAGGCCATCTTCCCTTGTTTGGTCATTTTTCAGTTTTCCTGAGAAATGAAGCCATCCCAAGAATCCCATGTCTAATTCTAGTATGTACTACAACAAGAGAATAACTGGCATGTGAATTTGGCTTTTCTTTTTCAAGTGTGCGCCTCTTAAATAACATAAAGTGACACCTGCCAGTCACATTTGATGTTTGTTCAGCTATCCTCTTGGTTTGTCAAATCTTCCATCCTAGAAAAATAAACTCAATCATACAGCAGAAATGAATTACAAAAGTTCCTATACCTCCTTTCATGTGTCAATGACTCATCACATTCTTGTCCACCAAGCATGTCATTTAGAAAACTAGAAAATGCAGAAATAAGGAAGCACCATTCACCATCCAGCTGAGGAAAGGGGACAGGCACACAACTTGTCTCTAGGATGAAAGTGACATTCATTCCGTAACACACCAGACAGGGAGATAATGTCCATCTGGAGTCAGGGAAGAGTGAAGAACATATTGAGAAAATCCCTTTCAGGAAGAGGGTGAGCCTGTGCTCTGGGATTTTTACTGTGGCTTGGATTCTGGCAGGTGGAGAAAGGGTATTCCAGGCTGAGAAAACCACAGCACAAAGAAGAGCACAAAGGAAGGAAACTGAAGGCACACATGAAGGACTCAAGCACCCGGGCACAAAGGCAGCATCACTGAAAACTGAGAATAAACATAGGATGGGGCCACATCCTGTGGCCTTAAATGCTTCTAAGTCCTCCCATTTTCCTAAACATCTCATAATTAATTTACTCCCAAAGGCACAGCATCTTTGAGCAATGACATAAGTAGACATTTTCCATCAACTACACTTCTACCCCCACTAAACAGGCACAAAATAAATACTATCACTGTTCTTTTTCTAGCCTTTTTAGCTTTGAAATATATGGCCCAGGAAGAAAAAATTTACAATCACTTTTTACCTGTCTGCCAGGATATAAGGGTGAGAAGTTTGCCATGTGAAAGGCCTAAACTTCATAACTGTAATAAAATGGCCCAGATTGTGGATTTCTTGGTTTTGATATTCTCCATGCAGCATTCCAGAAAGGTAGAACAGCTTGGCACCCTAAACAGTAAAGGAAAATTAAAAATTAAATTTCAATTAAGTTCTCATCAATACTGCAACAAAATAAAAGCTCTAAACAAGAAGCAATCCTAAGAAAGGAGACTTCCAGCAAAACCACTGTCCTGAGGCTTCCAGAGCCTTGCTGGCTTCTTTCAGGACTTATTAGAACCCCACAGAGGCAGACTGCTCTGCAGCCGAGCAGGGGCATCCATCTAAGTATGGTGAGGAGAGGGAGGTGAGGCCTCTGAGCACAGAAACAGTTCTGTGGCCGATGGACCACAGCAGTATGGAAAGGAAGGGGCAGTGCCTGGTCCTGTAACTGGGAGAAACTTCTGATGTACTCTATTAAGTCCCCACCCCCAAACACCCAGACATTGCCTGGTGCAGCAGGTACAGAGACAAATGAGATACACCAGAATAAGCACTCTCTTGAGGGAAACCTTTCAGAGACTGGGAACACATACACTAAGGGAATTCAGGAAGCAAATCCTAGAGAGATGTTTAGTGATATCTCTTCAGTGTTTTTTGTCTGTCTGTTTGTTTGTTTGAGACGGAGTCTCACTCTGTCACCCTGGCTGGAGTGCACCAGCACAATCTCAGCTCACCGCACCCTCTGCCTCCCAGCTTTGAGCAATTCTCATGTCTCAGCCTCCCGAGTAGCTGGGATTACAGGTGTGTGCCACCACACCTGATTAATTTTTGCATGTTAGGAGAGATGAGGTTTGGCCATATTGCCCTGAGCTCGAAACTCCTGGCCTCAAGTGATCCGCCCGACTCTGCCTCCCAAAGTGCTGGGATTATAGGCTTGAGCCACTGTGCCTGGCCTCTTCAGTCTATTTTAAAAGGATTAGACTGTTAGTTTCTAACAATTATTTCTCTTCCTACCCAGTAAACTTCTGTCCAGAAGCTGTGTTTTAATCGCTTCTTTGTCTTCAGTTGCTTATTATGCTTGAAGGAGTTGCGGTGTGTGAGAACTCCCATAATTTTAGGAAAGCCATGTACTTGACAGATGTTTAGAAACTCAAAGGTTTCCATTTCAGACCCAAAGCTGGCATCTATAAGCATCACTACCTACAAACAGAACACATCATTTCTCAAAGAAACTACCAAAGCAGACCACCTACACTAGGGGTTGGCAACTGGCCACGGGACAAATCCACCCATCACCTGTGTTTGTAACAGAAGTTTTATTGGAACACAGCCACATTAATTCATTTACATATTGATTGGAACACAGCCACATTAATTCATTTACATATCGTCTATGGCTGCCTGTGCACTACAACTGCAGAGCTAAGTATCTGCAAAAGATATGACCCACAAAACCAAAAATATTTACTATCTGGCCCTCGACAGAAAAGTCCCACTGCAGACTAAATCAAATGACTACACAGGCATCACCCAGAGAAACCACCACCCTCTGACTTGCTCTAAAAGGCAACCATAAGACAATGCCCACTAGGATATAATCTTGCATTTTAAGAATTCTAATGCATGAGAAGTAACTCAGAAAAGGCTGGGTCTAACTGGGCCCCTACCTAAGAAATCCTAACTTAAAGAAATGAAGTTTTCTGTAACATATTTTTAAGCCAAATAACAGGTCTCTGACATCCAAAGAATGGGAAGAAAGTGATAATCAATGAAATATATTAAATATGTACAGAAAACCAACCTCTTCTTTCAATTTCCTCACAGAGAAAAAAATCTGTTTTTTGCTGGGAAGTATGCAGTGTACACCTCTATCTTGTATGTTAATTTGTATAACTCAATTGCTCAGAAATTTTTTTAAATAGCTACCAGTTTAGAATTAAGTAAAAAAAGCAGTCAGATTATCATGAATGGTAATCTATAAGAAAATATAAGCAGATAAGACCAATTTTTAAAATTTAAGACACTTCAAAGATGCAAAATAATTTCAGACCTGATTCCTGGAAACTTCTGGTTTTAATATTAAAGATGGTTCTGTTCTTATCTTTCCATGGATAACTGAAAATAACACAAAATGGAAACAGAAGTGCCCATCTTTGAGCAAACTAGGAAACATTCAAAACCCGAAACCACAGGATATACAAAGTTGGGCTTGCAGGAAAGCACAACTGCCATTGCAGACGGAGGCAGCCAGCAGAGCTCTCCAGCAACACTGGACCAGCTCGAAGAACAGGTAGAAAATCCTCACACCACATCTGATGCCAGAGTGCCAAGGGGCAAGCAGCTGGTTGTAGGGTCAGGAAGAACAGGGACCAAACAGGCCCTCAGCTGCCAATCTTTGTCATCTAAGACAGCGTTACTCCCCTAATCCACACATGCACGTACACACCCAAATCCACGTATTATGTGTGCCTTTGCCATACTCAGGAGGCTTTGACAACCCAGACCAGAGCAATCAACATAAGCTAGGCTAATAAATTATGGTGCATCCATAGAATGGAATATTATATTAAAAAGAAGGAGGCAGTGCTACAGTACTTACTGATTATATATCTCCAAGATACATTACACGAAAAAAGCAAAGCATAGAAGAGCGTGTAAAATAGGCTACCATTTGTGTTTTTAAAGGGTGGCATGTGTGTTTATATGTATCTGGAAGGATACTGCTCTGCAGGGACTGAGAGACCAGCGGTTGGAGCAAGGAAAGAGAAAACGCGCATTGTGTGTATCCTGCATTAATTAGAGAGCTTTACCAAATGTGTGTGCTCCTTTTGAAAATCTTAAAAAGATTCACATAGGCATCTCTCTCAATGATGGTTAAAAGGCTGGGAAGGAGAGCGGGGGGGAAGTGACTAAGAGGGAAAGGTCAACAGGTACAAAAATACAGTTACATAGAATAAATTCTAGTGTCCAACAGCACAATAGGGTGACTATAATTTATTATGTAATTCAGAATAACTAAAAGAATGAAATTAAAATGATCCTAACACAAAGAAATGATAAATGTTTGAAGTGACGGATATCCAAATTACCCTGATTTGATCATCACACATTGTATGCTTGTATCAGAATACTACATGTCCCCCATAAATATGTACAACTATTATGCATCCATAATAACTAAAAATAAAAAAGTAAAGGCATCTCTTAATATGTATGTCTTTAAAATTAGAAACTTGCTACATTTTAAATAAAAGAGAAACAAATGACTTCTATGAACTATTTCAATATTTTCAAGTACACAAGATTTAATAATCTTTACACAACTTTACATTAATAACACTTATTTTTACTAATAATAGCATTACATGTTCAAAATTTAAATGTTATTTAGTTTTCTGACATTACAATGGCATAACTTTAAAATCTATATTACTTTTTACTTTATATTTTAGGAGTCTTTCTGGGCCAAAGTATAAAATCTGTAGCTCTAGAAAAAACTAAATAAAAATGAAAAAAACAAAGTATCCATCACCCCACACTTCCAATCAATATGGCTTATTTTTTTGCTTCTTTTTTTTTGAGACGACATTTTGCTCTTGTTGCCCAGGCTGGAGTGCAATGGCGTGATCTCGGCTCACCACAACCTCTGCCTCCCAGGTTGAAGCGATTCTCCTGCCTCAGCCTCCCAAGTAGCTGGAATTACAGGCATGTGCCATCATGACTGGATAATTTTTGTATTTTTAGTAGAGATGGAGACAGGGTTTCTGCATGTTAGTCAGGCTGGTCTTGAACTCCCAACCTCAGGTGATCTGCCCACTTCAGCCTCCTAAAGTGCTGGGATTATAGGCGTGAGCCACTGCATCTGGCCTTTTTTTTTTTTTTTTTTGTCCTAACTTGTATTTTATTTTTGTTAATTTAAAAGATAGTTAATAGAATATCAGGAATAGTGAACATTATCATTTCCATAAATACAAGACCATATACATTTTCCACACACTGAGTACTGTCTACATTTTCTATAAATTCTGACCACTTCCTCAGGCAATTCATATACTTACTTTAGCATTATCATTAAGCATGAAGGTTCCAGAACCATCAGGAACAAGGGGCCCATCTTCACACAAGTTACGTAACTGCTGGGAGGCTCTATTTCATCTTATGTAAACTATAGATAATACCTACTCAGCTGAAGGGTGGATCAAGGGTTTACGTAAGGAAAATTTGTATAAAGCAGTTAGCATAGTGCCGGGAAGGGTCCAAGAAGAAATGGTACTTAATATGATATATTTATACGTATATATGTATGCATGTTAATGAACTCTTATTAGCTGTGTTCATTAAAGGTTTTCTGCATCCTGTCATTTGCTTTTAGATTTTGGAATACATTTCATTGTGCACATTCCATTTGTATTATTAATATAACAACATTTATTACCATTATTATTATCATCATCAATTCAGTCACATCTACTGTATCCCTGATGATGACCATGATTCCTTTAATAATCATAAAACTCTCTTCCCTTCATCACAGGGTAAATAACCTATCACAACGCTGTAAGTCTCCATCAGCACCCCAGGCTGCCCCGGTGACTAACTAGATCTGCTGCTTTAGCCAGATCAACCATCATGTTAATGTCACACCCACATTCAATAATGGTGAGTCTGTGCTTTTTACCTGCAAGTGAAAAGATGAAATTTTTACTTTAAAAAGACCCTGAAAAAACTTCAACCATCAACTCTAATTTTCATTTTATAATTGCATCCAGTAAAACACCATATACATTTTACAGGAGTGTACCAGAAGTTCATCTTTATAGGCAAAAACTGGTAAAATAAAATAAATTCCATCCTGTTTTTATTGCTGTGTTCTAAATTTAGATAATATCAAAAGTCTACCCAGTTGAATAAAAGTGCTCAAACAGGGAAAATTCTGACTGGACAGGCTCCATGATAACCATGATTCTGCTGTTCAGCTGCAGGTGTGTTCACCTCTATCAAAACTTCCCGTATTCCCACTATCACTAAAAACTTCCTCAAACATAATGCAACAGAATATTTGTAATGATAATTATGTCTAAATTAAGGTAATAAGAAAACAGTCAAGAAAATATGGGCTGGGCACAGTGGCTCATGCCTGTAGTCCCAGCACCTTGGTAGACCAAGGCAGGTGGATTCGTTGAGCCCAAGAGTTTTGAGATCAGCCTGGGTCACGTGGGGGAACCCCATCTCTACAAAAACAAAAAAGAAAGAAAAAAAAAGAAAAATTAGCCAGGCATGGTGGCATGCATTACTCGGGAGGCTATGGTAGGAGGATTGCTTGAACCTGGGAGGTTGAGGCTGCAGTGAGCTGTAATCACACCACTGCATTCCAGACTGTGCCATGGAGTAAGACTCTGTCTCAAAAAAATATGGATGCTCCAAAGATAAGGAAAAGCCTCAATCCAACTATGTTACTGCAATAACAAGAGATTTCAGAGTGTGCATTGCCATTCTACCACTGGACGTTTGTTTCACCTTCCCTCAAACTTGGAAAGGTCACCGTCTCCCAAAGCAGACAAATTCTCATAGGAAAAACAGAAAACACCCACTTCCACCAGGATGTGACTTCATAAGGGCAAGCGTGTGCACCTGGCACATAGGAGGTACGTGCTATCTGTTAAATGATGTGTTCACAGTGACCAGGCCTGCTAGGCCCTTCCAAGGAACATGCTTGGCAAAGCCATAGAGCAGTCAGGATAAGATAGGTATCACATCCTTATCTCTGGAACTTACTCTTTTCTGAAGTTATAACTAACTTAGTAAAAGTATAAGAGAAGTAACATGATATGACAATATTTAACATGTTCCACTCAAGAAAAAAAGAAGCACATGCATGTCCCTCAGATGAAACAGCCACGCCAACTCTGTGTCTGCGGTAGCATCTCCTACCTGACACGACCATCACAGGGCCTCTGATCTCAGTCAACTTCTGCCGGGTGAAGTTCCGAATGAGGCATTATATCAAAGTGCTCTTTCCAACTTTGGAGGCCCCGTCACCACTGCCACTATTGGTGGGGGCTCTAGTGGAGTTCAATCAACCACTGGAGTATGATACTTTTTTGCCTTCAAATCCTGACTCTATTCATCAAAAAAAAAAACTCACTTTCAAAACAGAGTAAAAGGTATTAACCTTTTAAGTAGACTTTCTTAGTATACTTATAGGTATGAGTACTTTAGTATATTTTATAGAGTACAACAAACTATATATATATAAAATTAACTTGTCAATTATTAACTTGTTAACTTCTGACCCTCATCCAAATAATTGCTGTTCAATAAAGATGTAACAAGACGACTTCAATAGTATAGAGAATTGAAAATTAAACACTCCTTAAATCTGACTGTTTTATGAGTGATTTTAACAGTTTTTTAAAAACCAAAAGGTAAATACTGAAGCAGTACATCATAACAGATAAGAGCAGAGGCTCTGGAGTTAAATTTGGCTCTCCTACTTACTGGTTATATGATTGGAGGTAACTTGTTTTCTTGACCTCAATTTTCTTACCCATAAAATGAGAGCAAGAATGATTCCTATTCTGGTAAGGCTGCTGGAAGGATTTAGTTGAATAACGTTTAAAGTCCACTGCTAAGAATATCACGAGGACTCACTAAATAAAGCTATGTTAGTAATACATATTGTAATTTTTGTATTTTATATTACAACTTTGTAAAATATATCCAGAGGGAAAAAGCACACTTATCACCATAGGAACAGTTTAAAGTTTAGGAAGAAATAAATTCTATAAATTCTTGTATCTTGAGCAAGAAACACCAACCAGTGTGCAGATGCTGGAGGCAAGGCAGCTTCTATGGGAAGGCTTCTCAGGTTTTGGTAAAAGCCACACAGCATGCATCTCCATGTCCTTTGGAGCTGGACTAGACTTGTGAATCCAAATGTCACCTGTGAGAGGCTCCTACTATTTAAAAAGAATGAATGGAAGAACCATCAGACTGTAGCTAAACATACCTGTGACAGGATCGAGCCATCCGTACAGCAGACTGAACTGCAAAGGCTTTGCAATTTCTCTTCCCAGCATCTTTGTCTCCTAGCTGGAGATCTTGCAGATGCCGCTTCCTTTTCTTTTCAGCTTTGGGTCCACTGCTTTTCTTTCTGTGTTTCTTCTGGTCCTTAGTCTCCATAGTGGCTGTTTACCAATAACAAGTAACTCTAAACTATAAGGAAGAATGCTGGGGTAAGGAAGTGGGAGAAGCATGTTACAATCCAGGCAATACCCAGGGAAAAACATTAAATTTCATGTATTTCTTTATGAAGAGATGATGTATTTGTTCACTGAACAAGGGTAGAAACTGCTTAACCATCCCCAATTTCGTTGCTCTCTGGTATGCTATAAATTAGATGAGTTACCTCTGCTAAGGCTACATTTTATGGTTACTTTCTATTCATCTTAAGTGTCAACATCAGCACTATCTATTTCTGCAAGAATGGAAATATTCTGTATTTGTAATTTTCAGCTATTTAGCCTTTAGCCACATGTGGTTACTTAAAATGTACTTAGAGAAACTGAAAAAATGAATTTTTAATTAATTTCATTCTAACCCTAACCAGTCACATGTGGCTACTTACTAGACAGCTCAGACCTAGATATCAACCAGACTAATGAAGTGGTTTCCTAACTTAAACTAAAACTCAAATTTTAATAAAAAATTTAAAACGTTTTTATGAACTTCCAATATGAGCACAGTATTACTGTTAGTACCTGTTGACTCTTTAAAACTCCTAAATTACAACACATCTACACAAATTTGAAAAACAGCAATATCTGTATGTGCGAGATATGACTGGTTCAAGATGATGCCTGGAGACCCCATGGACTTACAGAGACCCTTCCAGTGATTTCTGAGGTACTTGAGAATCTGTGGCCAATAAATTGGTAATCACTGAATTAGTGAGTTTTTTTTAGGATATCGGGCTGCATAAAATCTGACAGCTTGATTGAAAAAAAGTGGGGCAAGGTGCCATTTCATTCAATTAAGGTCCTGTATTGATTCCGTTTAATAAATGTTTGTGTCTATGATCTGCTAGCCACTGTGCCAGTAAATGGATACAGCTATGATCTGACTCGCAGAGGAAATCCAAACTAGTGTCTTCCGTGCCATGCAGTAAGAGCTACATTGGAAGGCTGCACAGGGTGCTACTGGAGCATAGAGGTGAGTCAGAGGCTTCCCACAGACACACACAGGAGCGGAAACAGAAAGTCTTTATATATCACCATAATGTCAAGGAACACCGGCCGGGAGTTAGGAGAGCTGGGCACTAGGAACGCTTTGAAATTGAGTAGCTGTGTGATTTCTGAGATTATGTTGCTTCTCTACTATATTTTACCTTTCGAACTGGTACTAATGTTTCTCTACCTTTTCTTATTGGTGGGAATAGCACAATTTGGGGTCAACAGATTCGGCTCAGGTCTAAGTCGCCTGCAGTCTCCCCGACAGCTTCCCTCCCAGTCCAGGCTCTCTGCAGGGATTCACCCCCGTCCCTCTCCCAACGACCCCCAGGTACACCTGGGACAGATGCGAAATATGCTGCTTCTCCGGAGCAAAGATGACCCGGAGGACTGGGGGAGGGCCTTCCCACGCGCAAGACTCGCGATCTTCCCAGTGCCCCAGAACCAGGGAGCCCACCGCCGCCTGCCCCAGCCCGCGGCACCGAACCTGCTCACAACTGCGACTCTTCAGGTCCCCGTGGACACCGCGAGAAACGGAAATTCACCGTCGCGCCGACTCCCTGGAGGGGAAAAAAAGCAGAAAAAAGAGACCGGTGCCTGGACGACTTTCCGGGGAGAGCTGGAAGAAAGACTCCCCAACAGCTGGGTGCAGGCGCCTGCGCCGCCTGTGCAGTGCGTTCCACCGTGTCCGCGTCCCTCCGATTCCGCCCCAACCCGCCCTCAGAATCCACGGCCTCGACTCCCGCGGTGGCACTCTGGAGCAGCCTGCCCCGCCCTCCAGGAGTCCTCCCCGAAGGCCAGGGCAGCTGTGCGGCCTGGCGCGGGTTACTTGATGCCGTGCAAAAGCCAGAAAGAGACACATTTGGCTCTGGCAGCCTCGGAATCACCACACCCGGGGCGAATGGACTATGGCTGATTGGGAGTCCACTTCCTCCTCTTTAAAGATGACAGATGAGAGAGATCTCGTGTTCTGGGGGTGGCCCAAAGCCCTCTTTTGGCCGGAATCGGTGGCTCATCCCTGTAATCCCAGCCCTTTGGGAGGCCGAGGCGGGAGGATCGCTTGAGCTCAGGAGTTCAAGACCAGCCTGGGCAACATAGAGAGACCCCGTCTCGGGGAAACAACAACAACAAAATAGACGGGCACGGTGGCTCACGCCTGTTACCCCAGCACTTTGGGAGTCCAAGACAGGAGGATTGCTTGAGCCCAGAAGTTCAAGACCAGCCTGGTCAACATAGGGAGGCTATGTCTCTCTCTCAAAAAATAAAAATTAAATAAAAGCCGGCGTCGTGGCGGGCGCTTGTGGTCCCTGTGGTCCCAGCTACTCTGGAGGCTGAGGTGGGACGATCGCTTGAGCCTGGGAGGCGGGGCTTGCAGTGAGCTGAAATGGAGCCACTGCACTCCAACCTGGGCAACAGAATCAGACACTGTCTCAAAGAAAAATAAATAAGGCCCTCTTTTTCCAGGATCAACAGACTCTGAGGGCAGTGACAAACTGACCCAGCCTAAACTGTCTCTCCTTCCCTGCTCCTGGGAAAGGGGCTTTCCCTGAGGGAAGGTAGCATCTTGCCATTTTCTTCCTGCACAGCTTTGCCTTCCCAGGGATCCGCCCATTGCCACCTGAGGAGATGCCTTGGAGCCCATCTAACACCCAGCCCAGCTACTTGGGACGACTGGAGCGTACATTGTCAGAGGATGCATCTTCCTCTAGTCTTGGAGGGGTTCCTTTTAATATCATCCCACTGGTGCACTCAAGGCTCAATGCTACACCAAAAAACTAGGCCCATTCCTGTCACCGAGACCCCCAGGTTCAGGTCCTATCACAGGGACGTTGCTTTCGCCCCCAGCAGCCCCCAGGCATTCACTCTGCATAGGCTGTATATTGGGTGCTAGACTAGGGAGGCTACCCACATGGCGTATGCTTCCCTTATCCCTGAAGAGCTTAGGATGTTGTAACTTCTTCACACTAGGCCTCTTACTTCTTGGAGATGTCAGTATCCGGGTAGATAATCCTTCTAACATCCTTTTGATCTCATGAAGCCCACTTCTGTCCTCTGCCCTACCTCAGCTTCCCCCTCCCTCCATGATCAGACCTTAGACCTTGTCAGGTCCAAGGACTGCAAACCCCACAGTATCCCACTCTGACCACCACCTCCTAGCTATCCAGGTTACTCCCTGTACTGCCCCGAAACAAAACTCCTGCAACCTTACCAGCACCTCCAATCCAGATCTTACTACCTGTTCACTGTTTCCTCCTCCCTTTATGACTTTTCCCTCTCTAGTGAGCCAGCCTAAACTCCATGGCCAACCATTCTCATTGGTCCCTTGCACACCTCCTCAACTCGCCCACCTCCCTGTCACCTCCTATCTGCTTGGTAAGATGCGAGCCCTGGATAAACCCAGCTCTCCATCTATTCCATGCCACAACAATGCAACTAAACATGGCTGGAGGAAAACAGGACCATGCCAGCAGTCCTCACTTTAATCATTCTTTGTCCGGTCTGTTCAATCTCCCATTGTTCCAAGTGAGTATTTTGCACTTCCCCCTCTCTGTTCAATCCTTCCTACTGCCTCCCCCTTCCTTGCCTCCTGAAAAAGGAAGGGAAAAAAGACCTTTTGAAAAAAGAAGGGATAAGCGTCCACAACTCAGTGTGAAGTGTTTAAAAGAGAGCCACACAAGTATGAAGAAAGTCACACAAGTATGAAGAAAGCCAGAAGTGAGTAACCTGCAGAAAAGTAGATAAAGGTTCTGATCCAGATCCAGATGAGAAGTGGAATGGCAAGTGAAAATCAGGAAATATTTTGAAGAAGATAAATGTTCCTGGATATCTTTGAACACCTGGTAAATTGTTAAGTTCTTATATGTAATAAAACAAGGTTGTAGGTTCCTCTTTTTATTCAGGTATTTGAGGAAAATGTGACTCCAAGGCCTATTGAAATCTGAGACATATGTTCTGGGTACATTACAGAGAAGGTACAGTAGTGTTGAAGAATTTAAAAATATATTTAGGTCTTGTCTTGTAAGTCAGCCCTTTTCCTTACACTAACTATATGACTCCTTCATAGTGGATTATTATTCCATCCAAAATTTCCTATTTCAAAAGCTACATTTGGTTCATGCAAATACGAAAAGATGCCATAGTAGGAGAAAAAAGTTTGGAGATGATGAAGATGCAAACAGGAGTATTTAGTAATACTTTAGTAAGCTTATACAAATATGCTAAAATACAGTTTTAATTTGGCTTCTAAGTATACTTTATTCTAGACATTATAAATCACCATCGCTTGAGAGAAAAAAAGAGAGCCAGAAATGAATATATGCTTTCCAACATAATGTAAAGGCATAGTAGCATCCTTAACATGACATATGCTGTGCTCCTAAATATTAAGGATACGATGCTAAAATTTGTCTTTATCCCCATGTTTTGGGTTCTAAAATATTAGATGTAGAAAAAAAGAAAAAGAAAGAAAGTAAAAAGAAACCACTCTAAGACAAGGAATTTTATTTTCATAAAACATCCATATCCACATAATTTGTAGGCAGTTTCCTAAATGGCTTTCAGTGATCCCCTTCTCTTAATATTCATATCCTGTCCTTTCAGCTTGATAGTTGGCTTGACATTAATCACACTTGAGCTTAATCACTTCCAAGTCTAGACGACAAAAGCCTTTGACTTTTTTCTTGCACATTCTTTGTTGCCTTCTTATTTATTAGCCCTGTCGAAGCTGCTTCCATGTTGTGAGATGCTTTATGGATAACATCCATGTGGTAAAATAGTGAAGTAGGCCTCTTGCCAACCACCAACTAAGAATAGCTATGGAGGAACTGAGTCCCACCAACAGCTACTTGAGTTACTATAAAAGTGGACTCATCACTGGTTGAACCTTGGGATAACTATAGCTCAACTGACACCTTGATTTTAGCCTTGTGAGATATTCAGACAGAGAATGCAGCCAAGCATTCTCTGAATTTCTGACTCATGGAAACTGTGAGATAATAAATGTTTGTTGCTTTATCCACTAAGATTTTGGATAATTTGTTAAACAAATATATAACTAATACACATACATACACAAACTTGCAAGATAAAATATAACTTTAGAGGAAAAAAGAAGAAATCAAGCAAGAACTAGATGCAGTTAACATAAACTAAGCTCAACATATTTCATTACAGCACGTGGAACTTGTAAAGTATCTTTTTCTTATATATATTAAGTACTCAGTAAAAAATTAAAGTATTGCTGAAATCTGTATACTGAAGTTGAAAAAGACAAAGAAAACTTAGAGGATGTATGGGAGGTAGTGAAAAGATAATTAAAAGATTCAAAATCAAAATTTATATAACAGAATTTGTATTTTAAGAAAAATGTAAAGAGTTACAAAAAGTATATCCCCTTCTCTGGCAGTAATTATTACCCTATTTGCTGTAATATAATAAATAAGGTTTTGAGTAACAAATTTATGGCAGATTTAAGCAACAATCCAGGTAAACAGACATCTCTTCTTCAAAAAGGGAGCAGGAAATGACAATTACATTATTCAGCAAAAACATTTTATCTTTGTTTACAGACTTTTTGTGTGTGTGTGAATGTTTCTCACAAACTGCAAAGGCCCCCAATCTTAACAAAGAATTTATTTGACCATTAGCTATATTTCATGCATAACCTTTATTTTATAACATGAAATTATATATTGAATTTAGATTTTTACATTTTTTTAATTACTACTTCACAAGAAAGGGAAAAATAAAAAATCTTCAAAAAGCAATTATAGCTCAATGATTTAAATCAATTCACCAGGCTATGGTTGTGGCAGATAATAAAAAATTAAATTCTTCTTCCAAAGCTAAGTTGATTACTCTGAGTACCTACCTGTGTTCTTCCAAAATTTTATAAATTACATGTGATTGGAGCTCAGATGAAATTTAGATTGCTTTTTTTCCAACTTTTAAGTTCAGTGGTACATGATCATGATTAAATGATGGCTAAAATGAGGATCTAAATCTATTGTATCATTACAATCAGAAATAAATAACAGTAAAGTATTTTATTAACTTATTTCTGAGGTAATAAAAGAGGAATATATATGATGGGGAAGAATGAATTGATTTGGACTGGTAAGGAAATGTGATTTTAAAAGAAATTTACACACCTAATTAGTATGCAGGAAGGTGTGGAATGCAAAAAAGCCCTGAGATAAAATTAACGGCTTAAAAAATTCTGAAAGCCCAAACAGCCATGCACCATTATATTCAAAAACAAAATAAGCACATGCTGAAACATTTCTTATCTTAATGTGAGGAAAAACTTGATGTGCCGGGAATAGTGAGAAATCACATATTACCTGGAATGGTCAGACTGCTTTTTGAGTAAATTGGAGCCACAAAATCAAGGTACATATTCAATCCATGAATGTTATGATTTCTCATTTGCAGCATTTTGAAGTTTTGATACATCAAAGCATTCTGAATAATAAAATCTCACATCTAATGTTGGTAAATATGACCACAACAAGTTCTAAAATTCTACACTCCTTGCCTTTCTACCTGAACCTTGCCCCCCGAAAATAATTTATTTCATATATTTCCAGCCAAAATTTTAAAACTGATACTAATTTTGTGTAGTTTGGATCATGTTTATGACACATTAATTAGTCATAGTTGTCAAGAAACAGAATTACCTAGGTAATATGCTCAACTCTGAAGCTAGGCTGTCAGGTTTTGAAATCAATGGATTAAGAACAGGTAAGTGGCTGGGCACAGTGGCTTATGCCTGTAATTGCAGCACTGTCAGGGGCTGAGACAGGTGGATCACTTGAGATCAGGAGTTCAAAACCCGCCTGGCCAACATGGGTGAAACCCCATCTCTACCCAAAATACAAAAATTAGCCAGGCGTGGTGGTACACATCTGTAATCCAAGCTACTTGGGAGGCTGAGACAGGAGAATAGCTTGAACCTGGGAGGTGGAGGTTGCAGTGAGCGAAGATCGCGCCACTGCACTCCAGCTTGGGTGATATAGCGAGACTCCATCTCAAAAACAAAACAAAACAAAACAGGTAAGGGGTAATTCTCCAAAGGAAAGCTATCATTATTTTATCAAAATAATAAAGGAAGCATTCTGGTCAGTCAAACCAACCTATGTCTATAATCAAAGTGCAAGCTTTACAGAGAAATTTTTAATACAGAACTGAAATATTACTCATAAGTAATTGGAGTATTCTGGGGAACAGATGCTAGTAAAAGTTAAGGAAAATTTATGCATTTTCTTGTCTTATAAGAAATGCTAGTTAGGGTGAAATTCATGTTGTAAAAGTATTTATATATAAATCAACTTCAAGAAAAAATTTGCTGGAGATATTGGCAGAACATGTTATACTTCACCAAAAAATGCAAGAATTTGGTCTAGGCTGGGTGTAATATGTTTAGAAAAACATAGTCTTTTGAAGAAAAAGTTAGATTGCAATATTTCAAGTAATAACTAGTGACAATGAAGATAATAATGTGTTCTTATGAACCCAAGAGCTGATATTTCTAACTTTTATGGCATAGGTGATGAATCATTCAGTAATACTAAACGAAACAAATACCTTCAATCTCTCAAATCCAATACCATACTATTGAGATTTTAGCTATAATTTATGTTTGTCTTGTTTGAAAAAATATTTCAAAACCACAAAATATTTTTTGTTAAACCATCTTAAATGGTTAAAACATTCCTTTGGAGACAAAGCTTCCAGAAGAACGATCAGGCAGCAACAAAGCTGTTCAGTAATATTCACTCTTCTGCAGCCTCCACTGCTGATACCCAGGCAAACAGGGTCTGGAGTGGACCTCGAGCAAACTCCAACAGACCTGCAGCAGAGGATCCTTACTGTTAGAAGGAAAACTAACAAACAGAAAGGACATCCACACCAAAACCCCATCTGTATGTCACCATCATCAAAGACCAAAGGCAGATAAAAACCACAAAGATGGGGAAAAAGCAGTGGAGAAAAGCTGAAAACTCTAAAAATCAGAGCACCTCTCCCCCCACCAAAGGAATGCAGCTCATCACCAGCAACGGAACAAAGCTGGACAGAGAATGACTCTGACGAGTTGAGAGAAGAAGGCTTCAGTCGATCAAACTTCTCAGAGCTAAAGGAGGAACTACATAACCAGCACAAAGAAACTAAAAACCTTGAAGAAAGAATGGATGAATGGATAACTAGAATAATCAATGCAGAGAAGACCTTAAAAAAAACTGATAGAGATGAAAACCATGACACGAGAACTACGTGACAAATGCACAAGCTTCAGTAACCAACTCAATCAACTGGAAGAAAGAGTATCAGTGATTGAAGATCAAATGAATGAAATGAAGCAAGAAGAGAAGTGTAGAGAAGAAAGAGTAAAAAGAAATGAACAAAGCCTCCAAGAAATACGGGATTATATGAAAAGACCAAATCTATGTCTGATTCGTGTGCCAGAAAGTGACGGCGAAAATGGAACCAAGTTGGAAAACACTCTGCAGGGTATCATCGAGGAGAACTTCCCCAACCAACTAAAGGAGGCCAACATTCAAATTCAGGAAATACAGAGAACTCCACAAAGATACTCCTCGAGAAGAGCAAATCCAAGACACATAATTGTCAGATTCACCAAAGTTGAAATGAAGGAAAAAATGTTAAGAGCAGCCAGAGAGGAAGGTTGAGTTACCCACAAAGGGAAGCCCATCAGACTAACAGCAGATCCCTCGGCAGAAACTCTACAAGCCA
>NW_012119232.1:558425-559905 GCF_000951035.1 Colobus angolensis palliatus | reverse complement strand
CAGGATCAAGTTCACACATAACAATATTAACCTTAAACATAAATGGACTAAATGGTCCAATTAAAAGACACAGACTGGAAAATTGGATAAAGAGTCAAGACCCATAAGTCTGCTGTATTCAGGAGACCTGTCTCACGTGCAGAGACACACATAGGCTCAAAATTAAGGGATGGAGGAAGATCTACCAAGCAAATGGAGAACAAAAAAAAGCAGGGGTTGCAATCTTAGTCTGTGATAAAACAGACTTTAAACCATCAAAGATCAAAAGAGACAAAGAAGGACATTACATAATGGTAAAGGGATCAATTCATCAGGAAGAGCTAACTATCCTAAATATATATGCACCCAATACAGGAGCACCCAGATTCATAAAGCAAGTCCTTAGAGACTTACAAAGAGACTTAGACTCCCATACAATAATAATGGGAGACTTCAACACCCCACTGTCAACATTAGACAGATCAACGAGACAGAAAGTTAACAAGGATATCCAGGAATTGAACTCAACTGTGCACCAAGCAGACCTAATAGACATCTATAGAACTCTCCACCCCAAATCAACAGAATATACATTCTTCTCAAAACTACATTGCACTTATTCCAAAATTGACCACATAGTTGGAAGTAAAGCACTCCTCAGCAAATGTAAAAGAACAGAAATTATAACAAACTGTCTCTCAGACCACAGTGCAATCAAACTAGAACTCAGGACTAAGAAACTCAATCAAAACTGATCAACTACATGGAAACTGAACAACCTGCTCCTGAATGACTACTGGGTACATAACGATATGAAGGCAGAAATAAAGATGTTCTTTGAAACCAATGAGAACAAAGATACAGCATACCAGAATCTCTGGGACACATTTAAAGCAGTGTGTATTGTGGGCATTTATAGCACTAAAGTGCTATAAATTGTGAGCAGTGTGTATTGTGGGCATTTATAGCACTAAAGCCTTGTGGGCATTTATAGCACTAAATGCCCACAAGAGAAAGCGGAAAGATCTAAAATTGACACCCTAACATCACAATTAAAAGAACTACAGAAGCAAGAGCAAACGAGAAGCAAGAGCAAACACATTCAAAAGCTAGCAGAAGGCAAGAAATAACTAAGATCAGAGCAGAAATGAAGGAGATAGAGACAGAAAAAACCCTCCAAAACAATCAGTGAATCCAGGAGTTGGTTTTTTGAAAAGATCAACAAAATTGATAGACTGCTAGCAAGACTAATAAAGAAGAAACGAGAGAAGAATCAAATAGACATAATAAAAAATGATAAAGGGGATATCACCACTGACCTTACAGAAATACAAACTACCATCAGAGAATACTATGAACACCTCTATGCAAATAAACTAGAAAACCTAGAAGAAATGGATAATTTCCTGGACACTTACACTCTTCCAAGACTAAACCACGAAGAAGTTGAATCCCTGAATAGACCAATAGCAGGCTCTGAAATTGAGGCAATAATTAATAG
>NW_012119232.1:557473-557865 GCF_000951035.1 Colobus angolensis palliatus | reverse complement strand
CAGGCTCTGAAATTGAGGCAATAATTAATAGCCTACCAATCAAAACAAGTCCAGGACCAGACGGATTCACAGCCGAATTCTACCAGAGGTACAAAGAGGAGCTGGTACCATTCCTTCTGAAACTACTCCAATCAATAGAAAAAGAGAGAATCCTCCCTAACTCATTTTAGGATGCCAACATCATCCTGACACTAAAGCCTGGCAGAGACACAGCAAAAAAAGAGAATTTTAGACCAATATCCCTGATGAACATCGATGCACAAATCCTTAATAAAATACTGGCACACTGAATCCAGAAGCACATCAAAAAGCTTATCCACCATGATCAAGTGGGCTTCATCCCTGGGATGCAAGGCTGGTTCAACATATGCAAATCAATAAACATAATCCAG
>NW_012119232.1:556448-557423 GCF_000951035.1 Colobus angolensis palliatus | reverse complement strand
GAGAATAAAATACCTAGGAATCCAACTTACAAGGGATGTAAAGGACCACTTCAAGGAGAACTACAAACCAATGTGAAATAAAAGAGGACACAAACAAATGGAAGAATATACCATGCTCATGGATAGGAAGAATCAATATTGTGGAAATGGCCATACTGCCCAAGGTAATTTATAGATTCAATGCCATCCTCATCAAGCTACCAATGACCTTCTTCACAGAATTGGAAAAAACTTCTTTAAAGTTTATATGGAACCAAAAAAGACCTGGCATTGCCAAGACAATCCTAAGCCAAAAGAACAAAGCTGGAGGCATCACACTACCTGACTTCAAACTATACTGCAAGGCTACAGTAACCAAAACAGCATGGTACTGGCACCAAAACAGAGCTATAGACCAATGGAACAGAACAGAGTCCTCAGAAATAATAACACACATCTACAGCCATTTGATCTTTGACAAACCTGAGAGAAGCAAGAAATGGGGAAAGGATTCCCTATTTAATAAATGGTGCTGGGAAAATTGGCTAGCCATAAGTAGAAAACTGAAACTGGATCCTTTCCTTACTCCTTATACGAACATTAATTCAAGATGGATTAGAGACTTAAATGTTAGACCTAAAACCATAAAAACCCTAGAAGAAAACCTAGGTAACACCATTCAGGACATAGGCATGGGCAAGGACTTCATGCCTAAAACACCAAAAGCAACGGCAATAAAAGCCAAAATTGACAAATCGGATCTAATTAAACTAAAGAGCATCTACACAACAAAAGAAACTACCATCAGAGTGAACAGGCAACCTACAGAATGGGAGAAAATTTTTGCAATCTATCCGTCTGACAAAGGGCTAACATCCAGAATCTACAAGGAACTTAAACAAATTTACAAGAAAAAAAATCAAAAAGTGGGCTAAGGATATGAACAGACACTTCTCAAAAGAAGGCATTTATGCAGCCAATAATCATGAAAAAAAA
>NW_012119232.1:550864-551368 GCF_000951035.1 Colobus angolensis palliatus | reverse complement strand
ACATGCACATGATGTTTATTGCAGCATTATTCACAATAGCAAAGACTTGGAATCAACCCAAATGTCCATCAGTGACAGACTGGATTTGAAAAATGTGGCACATATACCCCATGGAATACTATGCAGCCATAAAAAAGGATGAGTTTGTGTCCTTTGTAGGGACATGGATGCAGTTGGAAACCATCATTCTCAACAAACTATCGCAAGAACAGAAAACCCAACACCGCATGTTCTCACTCATAGGAGGGAATTGAACAATGAGGTGACTTGGACACAGGAAAGGGAATACACACACTAGGGCCTATTGTAGGGAGGGAGGAGGGGGGAAGGATAGCAATAGGAGATATACCTAATGTAAATGACAAGTTAATGGGTACAGCACACCAACATATGTAACAAATCTGCACATTGTGCATATGTACCCTAGAACTTAAAGTATAATAATAATAATAAATAAAAAAGTAAAAATAAATAAATAAATAAATAAAAGAAACATCGCAAAAA
>NW_012119232.1:526142-544634 GCF_000951035.1 Colobus angolensis palliatus | reverse complement strand
TTCCCCTGGTTAGGAAAAGGGATTCCCTTCCCCCTTGCGCTTCCCAGGTGAGGCGATGCCTCGCCCTGCTTCAGCTCTCGCTGGTCGGGCTGCCATAGCTGACCAGCACCGATTGTCCGGCACTAGTGAGATGACCCCAGTACCTCAGTTGAAAATGCAGAAATCACTGGTCTTCTGTGTCCTTCACGCTGGGAGTTGGAGACTGGAGCTGTTCCTATTTGGCCATCTTGCTCCGCCCCCCGATGTATATATATATCTCTTAAAGGAAAATATAATCTGCATCAAAATGGCAACTATTTACTAAACATGCATTTTATTTCATAAAAACACAGCAATGCTCTTTGCTTTGGCATTTTCTCAATTACACAATATCTTCCATTCAAGTTACCATCTCCTAAGAAGTTATTTGAGAAAACCTTATTTCTCACAATGACACCTTATTATCTGAAGCTCGGTTGAATATCCTTAACCCTGATTTACAAATACAAAACAAGAATTCATATAATATATGCTATTCAAAACTCAGTATATTCTGAGTGGAAATTTTTCAATAAACCTTGTAAAGATGCCTGAAATGTTTGCTGTCATTTTTTGAAAAATATTAGCACACCAATGAAACTATAGCTAATGTTCCAAAATGGAGTATTTTATTTCATGCTTACTGTATCAGATGGAATGTAAGGTTAACAGACTTTCAACACCTCTTAAATGAAGGGATTTATGCAGACATTTTCAGAAGTAAAATTAATCAGAGGGGCAAAGTCTGTGCCTACCTGGCAGCGGTGAAATGGATGGCATATTTTAAATCACCATTCATAGCTCCTGGCACACAGTAGACACTAAATATTTTTTCTTTTATGATTTATAAGATAAGTTCAACAACACATCAAAGAAAGTAGAAAAACAAACATTCAAACCAAACTCTTGCATTCATTTCTGGATTGCTTTTTTTAAACATAGTCAAACATTGGTAATAACAAATTTCGTAAAAAGAGTCCTGAATTGTAAAATTCAAAAATTGTTTAAGTTCAAATGTTTCACATAATATACAATTGAAAATCAAAATTTGAGTACTTTACTTTCTGGCAAATTGCTTTATTTTCTCATAATCTGCCTTATAGCTAGGGATAGCCTTAGTGCTTTCATATTGTACATTTTCACTTACAAATCATACACATTCTTTGTAATGATATTTTCTCCCATCTTTACTTGAAATTCAGAAAAAGAAGTATATGTGTGTTTCATTTAAAATTCTCCACACTTCTTAGTTTTATACTTTTTTTCTAACTTAATTGTCCACTTTTCCTCGTCCCTAGTCAATCTTCACTCATCTTACTATAAACATTCACTTACTTTTTAAAAATTGCTACCACCTCTCTCTTCCACAACCAGTCCTTATATTAAGTAATTAAATAAAAATTATCAAGTCACCACTAGGAGAAGATAAATGTCCATTCTCAAAACTATGACTTCAGTTGGCTTCAAGAAAGTAGGATGGACAGTAGGGAGACATCTTTTCTAGCAATTCTGCAAATCAATACCACCATTTTCTGCAAAGCAGACAGGAGGAAATTAATTGTTTCATTGCAATGTTTCGTATTAGAAAACCAAAACATCATTTCAGCTTTCCCATAGTCTAAGGACACTAATATTAAGAGCAAATATGTATTCTTTCATTAAATATTTATTGAGTACTTACTAAATTCTGGACACTGACTGAGCTAGTTAGTGGAATTACTAAAATACATTGTGCAAAGCCTCAAATGAAATATGCTTTCTCATTTAATTAACAGAGCAACGACTATGAGATAGAAGATAATACCTGAGTTTTATAGCTGATGCAACTGTAGTTTATCAATATTAAATTACTTACTGTCTTCTATGCAGAATAAGGTTGAGACAAGGATTTAACTTGACCTCTGATGGCTTGACCTCTGACGCCATTGCTTTTGCTTTCAAGAATTATACCTAAATAATTATATTGACATTGAGGACAATGACGATAATTATTAATCTCCATTTACTGAAATATACCTTGGTCCTGTGGTTGGGTGCTTTATATATGTGAATTACATCCTTTTATCACCCTTTACAGACAGAAGCTAAGGCTCAGAGAAGTTAAACAACTTGATCCTTGCTGGTAAGGGAGTGGAATAGAATTAAAGCTCAATTCCATCTGGTTCTGTATTCTTTTCTTTACCATCAATTCTCTATAGCAACAGTTATTGAAACTAGAAGACCCACCACACAGTCTCTCTCTTACATACACATTCGATTTCATTCTCCATGCTTGGATCACAGGCTCTCTCCACTGTCTTTCTACATTATCTATCTATCTATCTATCTATCTATCTATCTATCTATCTATCTATCAATCAATCATCTAGGTATCTGTTTATCTATATATCAACCTTCTTATTTTCTGTATGTATGCCTGTCTCCGTCTCCCTTTCTGTCTCTATCTCTCAGACTTTCTGTCTCTGTATCCCTTTCCCTATCTCTGTACGTGTTTTTGTTTCATTTTGTTTAATATTTGTCTTTCTGGCGATCTGTCTATTTCTGTCTTTCTTGACCCCCTGTTTTCCCTGTCTCTCTGTCTCTCTGCTTCTACCTTTCTCTCTCTCTGAACATATCTCCACTTCTTTCTCTTTCTGTTCTTTTCTAACTGTATATCTCAGTTTCTCTTTCTGTTCCCTTTCTCTTTATCTCATCTTTGACTGTCTACCTTTCATTATATTTTTCCTTGTGAGTCTCTCTCATTTTGTGTGACTATCCCTGTATCTCTCTTTGAGTTTCTATCTCTGAATATCTCTCTGTGACTTATCTGTGTCTATCTCTGTCTCTCAGACAGAGATGTAAGGTTCTAAAGTAATAAAAACCTCTAATCCAGTTTTAAGGACCTTTCTCTGGATTCCAGTGATGTGCTGCAAAGTTAAAGAAGTAAGTCCCTTAAATGATAAAGCAAAAAGAACAGTCACTGTCCTTGGATAAACAATGTGCATTTCCATAAGGATTCAGTGATGCAGAATCAGAAAAGGCTCATTGTGACACCTGCATGAAAACAACAAGGAGAGCATTCATTAGCTGGGCTCCCTTTTGAATGATGCACTTCATCACACACACTGCTGTCCTCCACTGGTCAGGAAACAGTGCTTAATTCTATCGGAAACTCGCCCTTTCACTAGGCATGGGAATGAATGACTTTTCAAAGTAATAGGAACTAGTCCGGACGCAGTGGCTGACACCTGTAATCTCAGCACTTTGGGAGGCGGAGGAGGGCAGATCACGACATTAGGAGATCGAAACCATCCTGGCTAACATGGTGAAACCCAGTCTCTACTAAAAGTACAAAAAATTAGCCAGGTGTGGTGGTGGGCACCTGTAGTCCCAGCTACTTGGGAGGCTGAGGCAGGACAATGGCATGAACCTGGGAGCGGAGTTGCAGTGAACCTAGACTGCACCACTGCACTCCAGCCTGGGCCACAGAGAGGGACTCCGTCTCAAAAAAAAAAAAAAAAAAAAAGAAAAACCGTACAAAACTAAAAGGAACTACACATCTGCCATGGCCTGAGAATGCTTACACTCTTACACCTCCTATCAATTTCTTATCCATCAAGGAGCACAATAAACAAGCTTTGAACTTTTCCATTTACCAACTTGAAGGAAAGAGATGCTTCATTGTCTTTAGTTTCTTGAAATAATGACTGCTTTTGCCTCTTATATTTATAGCCTCAGTCGCCATGATCTGATATTTAATGGTGAGTGCAACCTTTAAACAACTTATGATATAAAAGGAAATTTGTCCATTACAGTGCTCAGAAACTTTTACTCTTTAGGTAGAAATTATTGTGTTGCTGTTATTGTTCACACACACACACACACACACACACACACACACACGACCATCTTAGGAAGTATTTGGTACAAGATTAAAACAATTAATTGTATTTTAAATTATTTAGCAATGTACAGGTTTCTTATTCATTTTCCTGGCTTCATTTATAAGTTGTGTATTTTAAATGTGGACACTGAGGAACAAATGTTTAGGGGATGTGCTGAGGTTCTCAAGGAAAATAATTGTTGTCCTTGGGCCAGAATATGATGTTTCTGTGCTCCTTATATTAATAAATAGCACACATGTGGGGGTGGCGGGGGGGGGGATGGGGGCGTGTCCATCTTACTCAATGTGACTGACTTGTAGGCTGAGACTAAGTCACATTCGTCTGCATATTTTTCCAAGTCTCTCACTTCAGTTTATACATCACAGTTGGAAATCGTACTTTAAGGTCAAGCTAGTCACCCTCACATTCAAAATTACCTCCTACCCCGCCCCTGCCATCCGTACATAAAATGAATTAGCACGTGCATCTGGAATTTCTGTGTGTATTCTCGGTTCTTGTTACCGTTTCAACCTAAGTGGTTCCAGTATTCAATTTAAATAAATGTTACAGTTTCTGAGTGCTTTACACCGCTGGAATTTGTATAGTGACTCTATCAAGAGAACATAATCTGTCCATAAATTACTCACATTAGCTTTTTTTCCCTCACTTAAAATTGACTATGAGCACTAATGAGTTGCCGCACTTCACTCCAAAACCCTTGGATGCAACTGAGTGTTATCTGAGTCTGAAACTAATAAATGAAGCCCCACAGGTCATTGTTAGTTTTGAATCCACATTCTGTCATACTATAGTGTTAAAAACAGCAACAAAATCCCATTACAAAAGAAAATATATCAAACTTCAAACAAAGTTTTAGTTGAGACTAACAAAAATAGTTTTTGGATGCCATCCCTGACAAGTAAAACTATCTTTTCAATATTATAATTGTATAGTCTTATTTTGCATGTGAAAACCACAGATACACAGAATGACAAAATGGTTCTAGTTCACAAGTGATCCCGATACTAAGAACTCTTTTAAAAAATGGAAAAATACAAACAAAATGACTGTGGCCAAAACCCACTCTTTAAAATAGAGTCTGAAGTAAAATTAAACTTTTAGATAATAAACATGATCATTTTATGAAGTAGTGTGGTCTCTTTGTTTAGATTATTATTTCTGCTAACTTTTCTATGGGTTGAGACCCTGAGTGAAACTTAAAACCATGTGTTTCTCCCAGCATTAGGACTACAATAAAATGTAAATGTCTATGGGGGGCTTCTGTGTTAGGAAAAAGTTGATATAATAGCTGGTTTATGAAAAGCTATTGTTTTATACCATTTAAGTAGAAAAAAAATTCCTATAGTCTGAAATTGTATCTGCACATTTAAAGATGGGGGAGTACACTCATCTACCCAATAAAGTGGTCACATTTAGGGAATTTATAATTTTTGGTTTTACATTTTACTATTATTGAAAAGGCTCATAAAATGTCTAGGGAGCAAAAGACCTCATGATAAAGTGATAACACAAAGGAATCATTAATTATTCAACATGTATTTGCTTGACATACGTTTTGTGATCAAATAATAATGGTGATTTCCTTCAACAAAAAATAATGATTACCTTTTCCCTTTAATTTCAGACATAAGCTGTGAACCAAATACTGGAGAAGTTTTGCAAGTGGCATAAAAAACAATTTACGTCTGCTTAGCTGCTGTGAAAGTCGTATGATAAAAACATACAACACATACTATGCAAAATTTAAATGTGAACAAATTAAGAACAAAGTTGTAATGGATATTTATTTTTCACTGAGGTTTTTTTAAAGCATAATTATTAGTGTTTTTTAAAAACTAGTTTATAGTTCAGATACTTACCAAATATTATTAGTGGGTATACTGTATTTTTAAAAATTTCCTAGGAAATGAAATGTTTTATTTAAATCTTTTTGTGAATAATATTCAAAACTTCATGCCATAATTTTCCAGAGAAGTTGCTGACACTTAGCACAAACTCTGACCTGTTCAGGTTCTTTAATGATTATGTTTTAGGGATAATTTTTGTGGCAAAGTTTTAGGGATTCACATTCCCTGTTTAGCACATAATTGCAACAGCTGAGGGGTTAGAATGTCGCCACTCAGGGGAATTGGGCACCCATTAAATGACACTTTTATTTCATAGAAGAATGAGTCATAGTCAAGAGGATCAAGTTGTTGAAACTTGAAAACACATATGTACAGATACATGCACTCATTCACACTTAGCCACAACTTAAGCAAACTAAAGAAACCAATAGTAAAGCAATTTTCTGTGAAAAAAACAAGTTCACGTGAGCATATACAAAAAAGCTTCATACCTGCTGTGCAAACCACAGGAAGCATTTTGTGCTCAAAATATGCCACTTTTACAGATTATTTCTTTCTCTAATGTTAAGCAACATGATAACTTAAGTATTTGGTTACTAGATATGACAATTGGCTCTTTTGTGGAAGCAAATGAATATGACTTGGAGTTAACCTTACAGGAGGCCATCATATTATACTCTAGTTAACAGTGGCTTTCTGCATACGTGCTACAAGTCCATCAAATTGATGGCCATTTGTGTGTACTAGAGACACAGAGTACCAACAGACTAAACCTGAAACTTGTTATTCAGGGCCCACCTACTCTACAGCTACCAAAGTATATTTTTTAAAGTAAAGGCCACATCAGAAAGTGGGAAATCTGTTAATACTATCTAGCATTAATTTTGTATTAGAAGGATAAAGTCGACCCAGATTCAAATTCTAAATGGTTAATGCTCCCAGATACTTACAAAAAGAAGTAGATATTCTAATAAACTAAAACATATGTAGTAAAAATATCAGTATACTCACAAAATTTAAAAATACTGTTCATTGTGATGCAGAATTAGCTACTTTAACTCAACTGCCAACTATAACTTCCAGCAACAACCACCATAAAACAAATCATCAATATTTGCACACACAAAAACAAAACATGTCAATTCTGTTGCATTTTTCTGTATTTTGTCAGGGAGAAGGAAATAGAAAAAGTGGTTGAGGACTAAAAATTCTTTTAAATGACAAACCAGAGTTATAATTCAAAAGCTTGTGTCTTTGTAAAGATTACATTGTCATCTAAACAAAATTACAATACCAGACAGTAATCAGGAAGAATCAAAGGACGGGCAGCTATGTTCACTCTTCCAGCAAATAATCACTTGGACATCATTACTACTCTAGTCTTTCAATAAGCATGACAGAAAGTAGCATCATGACAGAGATCATTGTACTGAAAGAATGTCTTAAGTTTCTCTGTGGTTCACTGCTGCCTTAAATTTGAAAAAAATAAAATAAGAGAAGGGCCAGGGAAGAACTTACTTAAGGTTTAAAGTTTCATCTTTAGTCCATATAAGATCATGCAGCAAGTTTTCTCACCAAGGCTGCCTCTTGCACATCCCTTTAAAAAGAAGCAATGCTCATAATCCAGTTCCAAGATGATTCATTCACATGTTCCACCTCTTGTTTCTGTGAGGCATTGATATCCACTCTCACATCATCGAGAAAATGTTACTAGGAAAATTTAAAAAAAAAAAAGCAAAACACTTCAACATGTTAACTCAGAAAGCATACCATCATTCTCCACATTCTGAGATGTACGCCACCTGCCTTAGTTATCACAAGCAACTAACTCTAAGCTGCTAGCAGGACTCTGTCTGCCCTCTATCTGTCGCTATTAGATCAGCACGTTAATTCAGTGGCACTGAAGCAACAGGAATTAGCTATCTTGCTTCCCGCAGCACATACAGGAGACAGCTGAGTGCGCTAAACCACACACTGACTGGTGAACTCTTTGCACCTATTAGTGCAGGTGCTACAGCTCAAAAGACAAATTGATGGCCACTGCTGCTTTATTGTACTGTGTTCATCAGCCTGTCTAATGATTCTCTGTTCTGTTTTGTGTGGTTGTTTTTACTGTTTTACTTCGTCAGTACTAAGAAGTTTAGCAGCTTACATTCAATAACAATATCGTTGACAAGACAAAATAATCTTTTAAGCTTCTTTTATCATTCTCTCTCTCTCTCTTTCTCTCTCATTAAACCTATCCTCTTATATCAAGCTCTCCATATATTTGGGGCATAAAAACAAAACCAGAAAACAATTTCACAACTTCACACATTCTATAGGAGCTAAAAATACTCTTTAGATTTTTTTACAAACACGTGTGACTGGTACTATATAAGGATTTCATGAAGAAATATACTATACAAAACATTATAGCATATTTCTTAAACATTGTAATGTATGAAATCTCCAAAACAAAGTTTTATAGGTGGACAGGTAAACTAGTAAAATACATATAAATCAGAGAAACATTTCTTAAGGAATCTATCTTGCATAGTATTTATTTCAATTCCATATTATATTTCGCCCATGTATTCATCTGAGCATATGAGAAGGAAGGATCTAGAAGCAAGCAATTTAAGAACATATTTTAGTAGTGATTGTGACAGAGCAAATATACTGAGGTTGGTTGAAAATGACAGGTGAAGAGTAACACAGACAAAATCCCCCAGAACACATGTTTTCTTAATGAACCATGTGGATGATTTACTAGGATGATACATTAATTCTATTTCAGAAGAAAAAGCACACCATGCTTCCAGAAATGTTGCCATATTTATACACAAACATTTGCAGAAAATAACATCTCATTTAAAACAAAATGGACTTATCTTGCAGGCTCAGTTTTCCAGGGGAGGGAAAAATCTTTAAGAATACGGACATAATCTGAGGTGAGCCAAATGTGTTATAAATTTTAAGCATTAAAACGTGTAGAAGTAAATCAGATAATTATAGATGAACCCCTTGAGCCTCAAGTGGAACCCATTTGTTTTTATTTTATGTGCCACCGAAACAAACTAAATTACTTGCTTCCTTAAAAACACAGATCAGTGGGAGTCGATGAGGACTTGTAATAAGTGAATACATTATACAGTTGCTAGAACTGATATTTTTAAATTTTAAAATTGATGCGTTAATAAAGATAACTTTATTGGTACATGTTTAAGCAATCTGCATATTTTGTGTGAAAAGAGTTTTTTTGTTCATTTCACCAAATGTCTCACATGAGGAACAATTCATATACTGATATTTGTTAAATAGAGCAGCTGGTATTATAAGATTGTTTCAGTAACCATAAGAATTATTAAGTGTAGTTATTTTTACTAATGACAATTCAGCCTCATTCGTGGTAATGTTCAATTATAACTTTGATGACACATCAGAAATATAGCTAGGAAACAGAAAATGTTATCCTTTCCTTATCTTCTTTGAGCAATTAAATTATTATTAATTGAACACTTGTCAATGACAACAGCTGATTTTCATTTTCAAAAGCAAATTACAATATCTGGTTTTCAGAAAAGTATATTTAGTGAAATATGAAAAATGTAATATTTACTGCGGGATGAATAAAGGTGAGTTTTAACCAGTTTGAAAACAGAGTAAGCAAAATGGAATCACTGAAATTTTTACTACTAGAGATGATAATTTCTTTGAAAAAAAAAAGTGTATAATATTCTTACCCCTCCCCTGCATTGTAAAGTCCACTTGAATCCTACTCTAAATATGACATTTAACTTCCTTTTTTCTCTTCAAATATATCATGAACATTCACTTCTATAAATACATGTAGGTTCAAATTATCATTGATGTTTCATTGTATGTATGTGTGTGCATTTTCTTTAACAAAATACCTATCTTTTGATCGATAGTTTCTAATTTTGATATAGTTGTACAATCCTGGTTTAAGACCCTTAACTTTCTGAACTGCCATTTTACCACCTTTAATCAAGGTCCTGGGTTAAGGTGCCTGGGGAGGAGTGGGCTGAAGTGCCATGTGGTTGGTTTGTGAGCCTTTGTGCTCTGGCTTAGGGGTGCGTCTAAGGAAGAGGCACCTTTTTTTTTTTCTTTGCAAAAAAGGCGATACCATGCTATCCACTATTCACTTGTCTAAAGATGCTTTCTCTAAAATTCACAGAGGTGCATGTGGACTAGACACACTGTATATACAGAGTGGTCTGTTACATGAGAGAGGAAATGTAAACTGCCTACCACAAAGTCTGATACACAAGAATTGCTCTTTAAATCATAGCAGTCAATCATACATACGTGAAATTAGGTTTAGTTTACTTTAGGACGGAAAGAGGTTGTATTAGGTGCTTTAGAAAGATTTTGAACATTGAAAATATTAACATTTAAAACATTTAAACATTGATGATTATAATTTTATTTAAAAATATTTAAGTCAGGCCCGGCGCGGTGGCTCAAGCCTGTAATCCCAGCATTTTGGGAGGCCGAGACGGGCGGATCACGAGGTCCGGAGATCGAGACCATCCTGGCTAACACGGTGAAACCCCGTCTCTACTAAAAAATACAAAAAACTAGCCGGGCGAGGTGACGGGCGCCTGTAGTCCCAGCTACTCAGGAGGCTGAGGCAGGAGAATGGCGTAAACCCAGCAGGCGGAGCTTGCAGTGAGCTGAGATCCGGCCACTGAACTCCAGCCCGGGCGAGTAAAGATATCTAAAAAAAAAAAAATATTTGAGTCACATAATACAGTTTAAAAATGATTCATTAAATCTATCAACAATAGAAAAATGAATATATAAGTTTCATTACATAACTTTAAGGATAGTTATCTAGCTCTTTAAGTACTAATTATGAAACATTAAAAAGTGGCAATAAATAAAATAAGCTGTCAAATTTTTAAACCTGAAGACAAATAGTATACATTCCTTGTTAATAACGGTATTCAAACATGTCCGTATTCATAAATACTGGCAATGCCATGATGAATATAAATTGACGATTATTGCAGAGACCATGCTGAATCTTTCCCTTTTGTCTGTTTTCATGGATTTTTAGTTCTTAAATTCCTTTTCATCATCATCTTCTTGTCATTCATCTCCTCTTCCAAAAATAAAAAAAAAATTAATATGTTTAACAGATATTTGCTTGTTCATGTTGGTGCACAAATATATATTCTATGTGTTATTCTAAATCTTCATCTAATTGTATTAGAATTTTGTGAGAATTTTTCATAAAAATATGTATTTTTTACATTCCGCAAAACAATGATATAGAAACATATAAATGCTCTACTATATGCCAAAAATTACTACATCCTACACACAGCTGTGAAGATTACCATAAACATTTTTATTCATGCCGGTTCATCTGTGCACTGGTATTTAATGAACAATAAAAAGCAAATATCTAGTCAAAGATACAACATTTCTTTTTCTGTATTTAATTTTTTTGGAATCTTGACTTGTTTTAATAGTAGGTATATATATATATACAGAGCTCGCTAGAATGCAAATCTAGTTCTTTCACCAGCAAGAGAATTAAAATACTGTTTATGCCATTGTCTTACTCTGGCAAATTTATATATTAGCTAAATATAATATTTCTTATAGGCATTTGACTCCAGTGTTTTGGCAGGCAACATTTCAAAATATCAGGTTAAATACAGCAAACCAATACTAACTCATATATTATTCTCAAATATATGTCTTTCAGAAAGCAAGTCATAAGAGGATTTTGTCTATCCTTCCAGGATGAGGGCTGAGTCCTTGAGTCAATAGGAACTGCAAAGTAAAGAGAGATAAAGAAGGCATTTTCTTTTAACTCAGATTAAAGTTTTACTGAATGAAAGCTTCTGCAATATTATCAAAATAGCTTTGCTCATTACAAGCAGTGTCTCACCAATTTGCCTGGGATCAAGTCATTCTAGACTCATTATTGTCAGCTGTCATTTAAAGTTGAGATTCAAAGTTGTCAGGTATAATCACAATAAGACCTTACCCAGGGACTTAGCAACTAGAGACTCATCTGTATTTACACCAATAAGTCTTCGTCATGACGTCACATTGTATAGCTTTATTTTTCATTCTGACACCCTTTTATTGTCAGAATTCAAGGTAGACATAGTTAATTTAGTTTCTTGCCAGCAATATCTATTTTCACTTTTTTTAACCCAAGCACTTACCTATTTTATAGTGACAATTTGAGGGATAAGGAACAGTATAATCTTTATTTAATACTTGTCTCTGCTGAGTTTACAACAGGCAGACTATTATTTGAGAAAAGCAATTTGGGATATAATACAGTAGCTTAAGGGCAATGCTCCAAGAAATAACTAATTTCATAAAATTATAGTTGTATAGTAAATATACAACGTGATTTAGTAAAATATGTAAAGATGTTGAACCATTCACATCATCTTTTAAAATATAATTCCTAAAGAGTATTAAATTTAGACCGAGAAACTCATTTGTATGCATTTCTGTTGGGCTTTCAAATAGGGACTATTTTTATTCTTAAGTGAGATTAGGTATTATGAAGTCAAATGATTTCAATATTTCATATAATCTAAAATTATTTGAAACCTGGAAAATAAAACTAAAGAGAAGAAGTGCAGATATTTATAAAATACTTTTTTAAATTTAGCATATTTATTATTTAAAGCTATTTTATACTTTCCTTATGGATACTTCTGGTATTTTCCTAAGGAGAAAACTTTAGACTTTACAAAATAGTTTAATTGGTTTAAACAGGAAAAAAAAAAAAAAACTACATACGTTACCTCTTCACAATTCCAGTTCTTATATGCCAGATGTATTAGTATTGTATTGTTGTATAACAAATTATCCCAATTTTAGTAGCTTGAAGCAACACACATTTATTATCTCAAAGTGTGTGAGTCAGAGGTCCAGGTCAGGGTCTCACAGGCTCTAATTAAGGTATTAGCTGGTCTGAGTTCTCTTCTCGAGGTTCAGCTGGGGAAGAATTCAGGTTGTTTGGGAAAAAAATCATTTGGTTATGGCTATATGACTGAAGGCTGTGGCTTGAATTTTTTTTTTTTTTTTTTTTTTTTGAGATGGAGTCTTGCTCTGTCACCCAGGTTGGACTGCAGTGGCATGATCTCGGCTCATTGCAACCTTTACCTCCCAGGTTCCAGAAATTCTCCTGCCTCAGCCTGCCGAGTAACTGGGATTACAGGCACCCGCCACCACACCTGGCTAATTTTTTTGTATTTTTAGTAGAGATGGAGTTTCACCATGTTGGCCAGGATGGTCTCGAACTCCTCACCTTGTGATCTGCCCGCCTCGGCCTCTCAAAATTCTGGGATTACAGGCGTGAGCCGCCGCACCCGGCCTGAACTGCCATGCCAGGCTTAAGGACTCTTGGCTGAAGCTTGCTTCAGGCATTAGGAGCTCCCCTTAGTTCCTTCTACCACATGACCTCTTCATAAGCAGTTTAAAACACGGCTGTTTGCTTTTTCAAGGCCACCAGGAGAAGCTATGTATACTAGCAAGATAAAACCTTAGATCTGTATTGCAACATAATCACTGGATTGATATCCTATCGCCTTTGCCTTAGTCTATGGGTTATAAGCAAGTTATGATTTCCTCCTGCACTCAAAGGGAGAGGATTATACAAGACATAATGTTAGTGGCTCAGATAATGGGACCATCTTAGAATTCTGTCTGCTACGCTGAATTAATTCCTAAAGTATTTAGCATATTCAGTTAGACAGCAAATTATATCTAAATGTGTACAAATAGTAATTTAGTAAAGTTGTTGAAGATTCTGAACAATCAAACATACTTTCAATAGGTTTAAAAATCTTATAGAACATTTTATATGTAAAATTAGACATAATTGTATCAGAGAAAAAAGAAGAATAAGAGCCCCATCAAGCTACAAGCATTCTGATTACTTAGTTGACATATTTGAAACTAGAGTAGTTGAGGAAAATATTTCCAAAAATAAACCAAAATAAATGTCAAAAGAATCTCACTGCATGTTCTCACTCGTAGGCGGGAATTGAACAATGAGAACACTTGGACACAGGAAGGGGAGCATCACACACCAGGGCCTGTCGTGGGGTGGGGGGAGGCAGGAGGGATAGCATTAGGAGATATACCTAATGTAAATGACGAGTTAATGGGTGCAGCACATCAACATGGCACATGTATACATATATAACAAACCTGCACGTTGTGCACATGTACCCTAGAACTTAAAGTATAATAAAATATATATATATATATATATATAAAAGAAGAATCTCACTATAACCTTAAGCTACATGCAACAGAGGTACACCACATACTGTAGGACGGTGGCTACTATAAATTGTACTTTTTATATAACTTACTAGGATATATTGCTAGGTATATTTCAGTAAATGGAGATTGATACTTATCATCATTGTCATCCTCGACATCAGCATAATTATTTAGTTATAATTCTTGAAAGCAAAAACATTGGTGTCAGACAGAGGTCAAGGCATCAGAGGTCAAGTTAAACTCTTGTCTCAACTCTTATTCTGCATAGAATATAGTAAGTAATTTAATATTGATAAGCTATAGTTACATCACCTGTAAAACTGAGGTATTATTTTCTGTCTCATAGTCTTGCTCCGTTAATTAAATGAGAAAGCATATTTCATTTGAGGCTTTGCACAATGTATTTTAGTAATTCCACTAACTAGCTCATTGTCCAGAATTTAGTAAGTACTCAGTAAATATTTAATGAAAGAATACATATTTGCACTGAATATTAGTTTTCTTAGAATATGGGAAAGCTGAAATGATGTTTTGGTTATTTAATATGAAACTTTGCAATGAAACATTCAATTTCCTCCTGTCTGCTTTGCAGAAAATGGTGGTATTGATTTGCAGAATTGCTAGAAAAGTTGTCTCCCTTCTGTCCATCCTACTTTCTTTTTTTTTTTTTTTTTTTCATCCTACTTTCTTAAAGCCAACTGAAGTCATAGTTTTGAGAACGGACGTCCAATATTATATCACTTTTTATATTTATATTGGTTTCTCTTTAACTCAGTAATCACTATTTTAGATCACTTCAGGAACAAATTTTGAAGCAAATTTCTAAAATAATTTATTCTGTTTGTCACTGTTTGTCTTTTGCATTCTCCTTCAAAGGCAAACTTAGACAAGGGCATTGAGGGAAAACTGGCATTTATGCAAAAACAGAGGGCACATTGTTGGGCATTCCCAAACCAAGCCCAGTTAGAGGGGGAATAGAGCCCGAGTTACTGCTGAGCCCAGCAAGCTGCTTCTTTGCATGGCAGAGCAAATTGAAATCAGCAAAGAGGTATTGACTAGATGTAGTCATTTTATTCACTTGCGCTCTGTCAAGTAAGTCAATAACCCAGGCAGTCTCATCTTTTAGTTCCTACTGCCACCTTTTAGAGCCACCATCAACACCTGCATCCTAAAGAATAATGGACAGCTGATTTATTTCTTGGCAATTATTCAGCTAGTTCCAAAATGTATAAAATGTTCTTCCTTCAAATCCATGTTGTGCTGGTGTGAAGGAATTTGTAACAGCTTTATAGCTTCATTTTTAGTTTCATAATTTCCATAGCAACAGATAACCATGTCACATATTTTGGAACAAGGTCAAGTTCTACTCCAAACTCAAAATGATATGACAGGATAATTCTGCAGTTAATGGAAACAAGTAGAAATATAGAAGCAGGGATGCCTTCCCAAGACACATTATATCTTTAACTAAACTCAAGTTCATTTTTAGGCTGATTTAGCTCTGGAGAGAATTTAAGTGGCTGGGAAAAGAAAAACACGCACAGATTGCATTAAGAAGCTACCCTAATGCTGACAACCTGAGAAACAATAGTTTTCATCCTGATCTTGACCATAAAATCTGACCTGTGTGGCCATAGTAAGAGACTATAAATTACACTGAAGGATACTCTTTGCAAATTTTTAAGGTCTGAATATTATTTGTAAATTACTTAACCATAGGGTATCTTGCTCTATCATCTTAGGAAAGCTGTTAGATTCTAAAATTGCCATTGATTTGTACAATCTTAATGCAGCTCTTAGATTGTATCAACATTCTCTGTTAGTAATATCTTCCTAGATTTGGGGTTTACTCAAATTTACACATTAAATAAAGGAAATATATAATTCAGTCTATTAAGATCACTGATTTCCTCTGTAATTCCTACACAATTCTGACAGTATCAATGAAACTTAGTTCTGGGGAAGTTCAAAAAAGACATTCTGGGAAATAATGAATTGCGTAAATGCTGCAATCTTTAGCATTGCTATGTTAAATGCTAATATAATAAGGAATTACAAGTTTGGCAAATCTATTTCAATAAATATATAATGAGAATCCAGTCTCCTGTATAGAGGAATGCTTATTATACACTACATATACATTGTATTATTATCTTATTTTCGGAAACCTCATCTTGTCTCAATCCATAGAAATACTATCTGAAGTGCTGCATGTTTATTTATTCAGTATTGAGTGCCAACAATGTGCCAGGCAAAGCTGTAGGGATTGGGAACACAGTAACAAGACAGGCATGAACAAAGCATGTAAAAGAGCAGATATTCCTCAGAATAAATCTGGATCATTGAAAGAGACAAAGAACCAAAAAAGACTTCGTTGGACAAGGAAGTTCACTATATTGTCAGTTTGCTCAAGCCAGAATTTTCCCAGTTTAATACCTTTGAATAATTGGAACAAATGTAGATAATTTTTCAGTCACATTTGCTATTAGAATGTGTTACTCTAGCCATTAGTAGTTGTAAGACTTGAAAATACATTTTGGGGGAAACGAATATTCACAGCAGATGCTTCTCTCAGTTTCAATTTGATCAAATATTTAATATACTTTCTTCTGGAGAGCAGTAATTTTGTTGAATGTTTCTCAATGTGTGCTTTTAAATAGCCTCAAGATGCTCCCACAGAAAATGAACACTCAGTATACTGTAATCAATTTTTAAAATCAATAATAAACACAGTACTGGATTATCTTCATCGTCACCCTTGGGGCCTCTTACGATAAGTAGGCGTGTGTGCAATGTTCAGGCATAGTAAGTTTCAATTCTCATCCTTATCTCAGAAGTATTGTTTTTATTATTTTTTATTTTTCACCTCGTATACCAAAGCAAAATTCACCTACTATCACAGCTTTCTGTATGACCTAGAATTTTCCTTATTGCAGGAGTAGGATGCCTGGAATGTCCTGGCCTAGACTTCCATTAGACTTCTGATAAGGAGTGAGTGCCTCTTGGAATATTATGTCTCCCTGGTTTGCCTACTAATGTGCCAAATATAGATATTGTACATCTTTCTAGACATACCATCAACAGAGTCCCTCTTTTGAAGGGAGAAAACACAGATTTCATGATTCATATCATAAAATATGTCACAATAAATCATATACTTTAATACCTTGATGGTGCCCCAAATCTTTTGCGTTGATTCTAACATTTTCACTCTGTATTTCATTCTAAAACAAGTGTCAGCCCCTAGAGTATACAATGAATGTGTTCTGCTAAACTGTATTAACAAAGGACCCCATTTGAAAATATGGTAAGAGCTAATTTTATTTTTCTACTGATAGAAGAAAAGAATTGTAATAGTAGAACTAAAATTTGAATGTCCAACTTAGCTGAATTCTGAATCAAATACGTTTTTCTTTTTGAAACATAGGCTAAATTTTGAGAAAATAGGTTTGATTAAAGTAAACTATGGATGATATTGTAACTTAAGAATTCTTTTAAACATAAGGGCAATATAAAAATAGTATTATTCTTAGTAATAGTATGACTTTGGAGAATAAGTCAACAAGGAGTAGAAGAGCAAAAAGGATCCATAGAAATTTATAAGTAGGAGTAACCCATTATGCATTTATAGTTGTGAGTTTGAAGACTACATTTTTACTCATAGTTATTTCATATTTTTTAACAAGTAGATTTTCAAAACTACATTGAGACTATTCAATATTATGTATATATATGTAAATATATATTTGACAAGTGCAACGTCATCTTGACAACATAAGCAAATGTGAACATTTTCTTTAAGCATTTGCATCTGATAGCATGTTCACATAATCAAATAAAATATTTTTCCTGAGAAAAATGTATGGAGGATAAAAAACACAAGCACAAGCACTGATGGAGTGTTTGATATAGTTAATTTCATGGAACATTCAGTTTTGAGATCTTTGAACAGTGCCATTCTCTTTTAACCTTCATTAGGCTATAAATTTTGATGAAACAGTATGATCAGCACTAATTCAGCTATAGCTAAATAATTTATTTTATTTTATCCTTATTTTGGGGGATGGATTTGTGCTCTGTCACCAGGCTAGAGTGCAGTGGCAAGATCTCGGCTCGTTGCAACCTCCATCTCCTGGATTCAAGCGATATTCCCCTGCCTCAGCCTCCTAAGTAGGTGGGACTACAGGCATGCACCACCACGCCCAGCAATTTTTTTGTTTTTTAGTAAAGATGGAGTTTTACCATGTTGGCCAGAATGGTCTCAATCTCCTGACCTCATGATCCACCTGCCTCGGCCTCCCAAAGTGATGGGATTACAGGCATGAGCCACTGTGCCTGGCCGGTTATAGCTAAATAATTAATATTTTAAAAATCATTTGCTGAGGAGTGCTTTACTTCCAATTATGTGGTCAATTTTGGAATAAGTGCGATGTGGTGCTGAGAAGAATGTATATTCTGTTGATTTG
>NW_012119232.1:519474-522502 GCF_000951035.1 Colobus angolensis palliatus | reverse complement strand
TGCAGTGGCATGATCTCGGCTCACTGCAACCTCCACCTCCTGGGTTCAAGTGATTCTCCCTTCTCAGCCTCCCGAGGAGCTGAGATTACAGGCTCCTGCCACCATGCCCAGGTAATTTTTATATTTTTAGTAGAGACAGGGTTTCACCTTGTTGGCCAGGATGGTGTCGATCTCTTGACCTCATGATCCGACCGCCTCGGCCTCCCAAAGTGCTGGGATGACAGGTGTGAACCACCACATCCAGCCTTTTTTATTATTATTATTTTTAGTAGAGATGGGGTTTCACCATGTTGGCCAGGCTGGTCTTGAACTCCTGACCTCAGGTGTTACACCCACCTCAGCCTCCCAAAGTGTTTCCTCTCTTTAAATAGCAAACTCTTAGATATCAAGCTTCTTTCAAGGAGACTGCATTTACTGTTTTGATACTTAAGTGTGGATTCTAACACCTACCTAAAACATTTCACTGATTGTCATAGATGCTTCAACTTCCAATCTTCCCTTTCTTTGCCTTTGCCTTTTCAAAACTTTTCAGAACGTCAGACAGCCTAGAGTTTGTTTTCCTGGATTGCCAAACATCATGCTCTCCTGTTTTCTCCTATGCCTGTGGCTCTTCCTTGTTAGTCTTTTTTAGTGATTCCCCTTTCTATCTTTTCTCAGATTTTTAAAACATTTAGATTTTGTGCTGGGCAGTCTCCTTAATACATTCAACTTTGTCTTTCTCCCTAGACTTTTATGCACTGAGGTTTCCCATGGAGCATATGACGCCCAAGTTTTCACCCCCAGCACAGATCTCCATTATCACATACCATCTGCTTAATAGATGTCTCCATGTGGTTATACCACATGTGGTTTATACCAGAAACTCAAAATAAATTTGTAATTCCCTTGAAACCCTCCACTATTCACTACAGTGTTCTTGTGGTCTAGCATTCTCCCTCTTTGCAAAAGTTACCCCATCTATACAGTCACTTGAGTCAAAAATCTGAGAGCAGCTCTTTTTTGTGTGTGTCCGGTGGGGTGAGGGAGAACTTTAATTCTTAATATTCTCTTATCTCATTTCCAATCAAATGCACACCAATGCTGTTAATCATACCTCATAAACATTTCTCGACTCTATTCCTTATTTATTCTCCATCCTCTCTGTACCACAATCATTGCTCTTCAAGACTACAGCAATCGTCTCTTAACTCTTCATTTCTACTACTGCCTCCCTTCAATCTATTCTGCATGTCATTATCAGAATGGCATGTGAAAACGATTTCCGATTAAATCATATCTCATTTAGAATCCATTATTGTTTTCTGAAATCTGTTTAATGTCCACAGTTCTTCACATAATTTCAATGTCTAGTTTTATCTGGCCTCATACTTCTTTTCAATATTTATTTCATTCCACTCTCCTCTTGTCTGCCTACATTTTGGTGATTTTGAACACTATTTAATTAATAAAGCATGTCACAATCACTCCAGACTTATGTCCTCTTCATACGCTAATATTTCTGCTGAAAAAAGGATTTTTATTCCCAGTCTACTTTCCATACACATATTATGCCAGCTAATTCATAGATGTTCCTAAAATCTCAAATATCACAAGCTTCGGAAAAATTAAACTAGCCTAACTATTACCTTCATTTATAGTAACCCATCAAAACTTATGTGAATTTTTTTGTTTTTCATTTTATTTAGTAGGCAACAGACCCTGATGCTGGAATAAATGGTCAAGTGCACTACAGTTTGGGTAACTTTAATAATATTTTCGTATCACATCCAATGGGAGCATTTACACAGCAGTGAAGCTTAACAAAGAAGTCAGGGACTACTATGAACTTGTTGTGGCAACAGATGGAGCACCCTGGTCATTCAGCTCCAACCCTGGCCATCAAGGTTGTGGATATTGACGGTAATAGTCCTGTGTTCACTAACTCGACATACACTGTCCTTGTTGAAGAGAATCTGCCAGCTGGGACCACCATCCTTCAAACAGAAGTGTGTGGAAAAAGCATTTATTACATGAATTGTACATTAGGAGATTTGCTATTAGGGTTTGTTTGCCAAAATTAGCAAGTAAAAATACAACACACCAAGCTGGATTTTAATTTCAGATAAACAATGAATAAATTTTTATTATTTCTCCAACATTACATATTGTATTTTATGTGGCAACCCTACTTTAAAGATATCCCCAAAATTAAGGACAGAAGGGTCTATTTGTGAGAAATTTAAAAAACACTTTTTTATAGTTTAATTTACAAAAGTAATGTTCTGTTTATTCCAACAGTTGGCAATACAACAGTCTATGAAACGAAAGTTAATAATCTCCCACATTATGCCTCCAGAGTACTCAGCATTAAATTTATTTCACATTTATCTTTGTGCTCACACAAATGTCAAAAAAAATTGTATATATGTAAGTATGCATTTGTGTGGGTTGTACATATATAACATAAATGTGTATACACAGAAAAAATATAGATAGTTACATGTTCGTTTCCCCTCTATTTTACAGATATTGTTTATACCCATTAATCTGTATTTTTTTCACATTCAATACACAAAAGGCATCTTCTAGTAATCTAACTCTCCTGTTTAATGACATCTCTGTATCAAGACTCTTTTTTAAGTTTTCAATTATAAATTACCTAAAGTCCTGAACACTTCATTCAGTAAGTTAGGCTGATCCATAAATCTGCATTTTTTTTTCTTTTCTTTTCTTTTCTTTTTTTTTTTTTTTTTGAGACAGAGTCTCGCTCTGTCTCCCAGGCTAGAGTGCAGTGGCGCAATCTCGCTGACTGCAAACTCCGCCTCCCAGGTTCCCACCATTCTCATGCCTCAGCCTCCCGAGTAGCTGGGACTACAGGCGCCGCCACCACCCCTGGCTTATATTTTGAATTTTTAGTAGAAACGGGGTTTCACTGTGTGAGCTAGGATAATCTCTATCTCTTGACCTCGTGATTCCCCCGCCTCGGCCTCCCAAAGTGCTGGGATTACAGGCCTGAGCAACGGCGCCCGGCCAAATCTGCATTTTTTTT
>NW_012119232.1:500437-519085 GCF_000951035.1 Colobus angolensis palliatus | reverse complement strand
CCAAATCTGCATTTTTAAGCAACCACCTCATTTAATACTGACTCAGTTGGTCTATGAGGTATGTTTTGAAAAAAGTAGCCATTTTTCCACCTGCAGTCCACAACTTGAATGTTTTTAGCACAGTATTCCAGAATGTATCCCTTCCATAGTTGAACTCAGCAATAAACATTAACAAATCTAAATAAGGCAAATACTGACCAGGGAGAGAACCGTTATTCCTTCATCTATTCCACCATTCATCTATCAATTAATTAATTAGTTAATTCATTTATTTAACAAACATGTCTTCAGTATGTACAGTATGCCAAGTCTCCTGCTAGTTTCGTTAAATTCATGCTGTCCTAGGGGATACAAAGACTTTGGGGATACAAAGGTGAACAAGACAAACTTACTGCTTTCTTGGAGTTTTCAGGCTGGTTTAGCGATCAGTCAAGAAAATCAGCAGTTAAAACGTAGGTCCTCAGTACAACGGGCCTCGGTAATGGAGGTGGAGCTCCTAACCTAATCCTAAGGCAGAGAATATTTGCTGGAGAAACTTATTTCTAAATGGTGCTCTCTGTGCTGGCACTGGAATCCTAGGGGACAAAAGGCCCAGGCCCTGTTCTGAGGAAGCAGATGCCCCTGAGGAGGTGGACAACAGCCCAGCAACCCCATGTGGTAGTGGAAGCACAAGTGAGGGCATGACTATGCCCAGCAATTCTCTGAACCACAAGAGGGTCGAACTCAGGGCCTGAGCCAGTCTTGGGGGTCAGCAAGAGCATCCCAGAGGGAGTGACAGAGAAGCTCTCCACTCCAGGCTAGCTGGGAACTGTAGGCCAGGAGGAGTACATTCCAGGCAGAGGAAACAGCAGATACAAAATCCTGGGAGCAGGAGGGAGTACAGAGAGTTTAAGGAAGAAAGAAGTCACAAGGAGCAAGATGGGGCTGGAGGAGAGGGAACCTGTACAAGGAGAGGCTGAAGAGGGGTGAGGGGTGAGAGGGTCCCAGGCTGTCAGGAGATATATTAACTCATTCTCACACTGCTAATAAAGACATATCCAAGACTGGGTAAAAGAAAAAGGTTTAATTGACTCACAGTTCCACATGGCTGGAGAGGCCTCTCAATCATGGTGGAGGGTGTATGAGGAGCAAAGTCATATCCTACATGGAGGCAGGCAAAAGAGAGCATGTGCAGGGGAACTCCTCTTTATAAAACCATCAGATCTTGTGAGACTTATCAGCATCATGAGAACAGCATGGGAAAGACCCGCCCACATGATACAATTACCTCCCACCAGGTCCCTCCCACGACACATGGGAATTATGGGAGCTATCATTCAAGATGAGATTTGGGTGGAGACACAGCCAAACCATATCAGGAGATTAGGTGAGCCCTTTCAGCACAGTCTGTCCTGGGCAAAGAGACTTAAGGAAGACTTGGGGCCCCCCTTGGGTGTGGACATTCACCTGGGAGCAGAGCCCATGGTGGGGAGGGAGGATGCTCTAGACCGACTGTGTTTACCCAAAGTGCATGTGCTGAAATCCTAAACCTCAAGGTGATGCTATTAGGAGGCTGGGTTGTTGGGGGTTGATTCGGTCCCTTATAAAAGACCCTGGAGAGGTCCCTCACCCCTTCTGCCACGTGAGGACACAGCAAGAAGACACTGTCTATGAAAGAGGAAGAGGTCCTCACTAGAACCCAAATATGTCAGCTCCTTGATCCTGGACTTCCCAGCCTCCAGAACTGTAATAAATAAACTCAGGTTGTCCACATGCCACCTGGTATGTGGCATTCTGCAATAGCGGCCCGAGATGACTAAGGGAGCCATGATGAGTTAGGCGCCCAGGAGCCAGGAGTGTCTGCCCCGAGGGCTACAGGTTCAGGCACTGCTCCATGGGGAGGCCTCCACTCCTTGCCAGTTTTGGCAGATCCAGGCTTGGGGCTACGAAGCAGCCTGCCAGACTGCCCCAGACCAGGCAGGAGCACCCCTGCCACATGGTAACTGAGCAAGGATGATGCAGTTGCAGCCCACATCCAAAGCCCTCCTTCCAACACACCAAGCTGCACCCCACAGCCCATTTTGTGGTTCAAGGTACAACTCACATTTTCAGGAACAGATCGCAAGGCCAGGGGATCTACTGCCTTAGTATAGAAAGAAATCTACTTCCAATGCCCCACTTGTAGTCCAAAGCCCTCCTACCAGGACACTCCAAAAGCTGTGTCACAGGCCTCAGTGCAGGCCTCAGTGACTAGGCTCAGGACGAACACAGGAGGGCTGGAACAGACTGTCCCTGCCCCTCCCTCCTTCTCCCATTCCCCGCCCCATGAGTAGCCCTGGCCTTCTGCCAAGAGTCTGGCAGGGTCCAGGAAGGGAGGGTGCCATTCTCTCTGTTCTGATAAAGTCCTGGGGTTTCTCCCCTATGGCTTCTGACTGCCCAATCTCCATGCGAGCACTTGGAGGCAGGGGGCACTTTGCCCCACTTTGCTCATCCCAGCCTCCTACAAATGGCCTCCTGGTCATCGAGTGTGGAGGAAATCACGCTCAGAGTCCAATGGGGAGCCCCAAATTCAGCTCCAGCTTGCTCTTGACATGGGGCAGGGAAAAGCAAAGTGGTATGAGGTGCCCATGCAGGGAGACGGGGAGCCTCAGGTCTTCCTCTCGGCCAACCTCCAAGGACCGTCAGACTTCTGAGTTTGATTTCTCATCTCTAACTTGAGATGCCTGAACTAGACAGATCCCCATCCTAACACTGATTGAAACAATGTGTGATCCCAAGTTCAAAACCTTCAAGGTTGGGATCCTCAAATGACACTGAGCAAACCCACTGAGGAGTTTTTCCAGGTGCTGAGGTTACCCCAAGGGTTTGCCTGGCATCTCCCTCTACCAGGACATGCAGAATGACTGGATGTTTGAGCGGGAAGGGCATGAGAGTGCACATCACAGGGAAGGAAGCTGTGGCCCAGGGTCCCCAGGCTGCCTGGCTCCCCACTTAAGGCTCTCTCTGCCATAGCAATTGGCCTCCTGCTGCCTGTAGGTTTGGCACCATCTCAGTGACAGCGATAACACCTGGAGTGAAGAGGCCTCCTGCAAACTTCCTGCTGCCCTGGAGACAACAGACGGTTCAGACAGACTCAAACACTTTCAGCCAAGGCAGAGGAGTAAGGTCTCCGGCAACAGCAGCATGCATTTGCTCTTGGAGATAACGCTGCTGAGGCTGACTGAACTGTGCTCCAGTCTCTTGTCCAAATGTGTGTATTTCTCATCTCTTAACCATGCCTGCATGTTTGGAGATAAGACCTAGGCAGGAACCTTGGCAACTAGATCAGCCAGCATCCTGTGGGAGAAAAGTGGACCGCCACTAAGTGTCACCAGACAGAACACCATCCCTTCAGGACACAGCTGTCTGCTCCAAACCTTGTGCCTCTCACACCGGCTGGTGGGGGAGCAGGTGAAGCAGCACAGCCTTGCAGGAAAGCAATTTTGCGAAAGGTGTGAGAAGCTTAGAAACTTGCATTTCCTGCTTCCCCTTCATTTTGCTTTAAGTAGCTCTCCTACAGCAGTGACTCAAACCAGCCTCCACTGACAAAACACCAAGAACTCAGGGGACCCTACAAAGCTTCCTGGACAGGCTTTTCACCTATGCACAAGGAATTTTTAATTTAAGAAATATAAAAAGTACAAACAAAAATGTTACTACAATCCCATGATCACTGGGATATTTCCTTCTGGGGTATTTCTGTGAATGTATAAGTGCACTTCCAAATAATGAGGCACAGAGTCCGCAGCTTAGTATCCTGATTTTAAAATATTTAACAGATCGCGAGCTTTTCCCAGTGCTGTTAAAAAGCAGCCTGTCATGTCCAGCCTTCGCTGATTGCTGGACATTCTATTGTTTCTTATCTTTCACTATATGATACAGCACACAGAAAGGCATTTTGTACAGAAATCTTACAATCAAATGTAGACTCCCCTGTCAGCTCTGAGCTTCTCCACATGCCTTTTCCTTCTGTGTAGTGCTGCTTCGCGTTGCCACGGGCCTGGCCCGTGGTAGGTGGCGTTTGATAATACTTGCCAAATGACCCTCCTTCACTGATGACATACATAGTGGCTTCTCTCTCACTGTGAAGTCAGTAAATGCATGTATCTGGTACAGCATAAGCACTGAAAAAAATGCCAGCTTTTTTTTTTTTTTCTTTTTTTGAGATGGAGTCTCTGTCCCCCAGGCTGGAGTGCCGTGGCACAATCTTGGCTCCCTGCAACCTCTGCCTCCCGGGTTCAAGTGATCCTGGTGCCTCAGCCTCCTGAGTAGCTGGGACTTGGGGCACACGCTACCACGCCCAGGTAATTTTTGTATTTTTAGCAGAGGCGGGGTTTCACCGTATTGGCCAGGCTGATCTCAAACTCCTGACCTCCAGTGATCCATCTACCTCGGCCTCCCAAAGTGCTGGGATTACAGACATGAGCCACCATGCCCAGCTGAAAATGCCAGCTTTAATAGAGATTGAAGGACAAGGACAAGAACCATCCCCATGCTCAGAGCATAGCAGGGAAGACAGAGAAAAATAGATGCTTCCAGGTACTGGCCCTCCCAGAGGAGGGCACAGCAGCCTGCTTCTTACCTGGACTGTGTTTCTTAAATATTTATAAAAATACTGCCAGGTGTCTGCTTACCCCTGTCTTCAGAAGGAAGTTTGCATATTTGCATAGGAATATAAGCATTTGTTAATTGTTTTCTGTGTTGACATATACAAATGTTGTAGATCCCTGGGTCAATAGTTCTGCCTGGGGAAAGGTGGAGGAAGTACAATCAGGTGATGAAGTACTGTTCCTGAGATGCAGAACTTGCTTCCACCGGTGCCCTGAGAATTGGCAGGGGACCATGGTCTGTTTGCCTGCCCACTTCCTTCCCACTCTCCCTCCCTTCCTCCCTCCCTCTTTCTCTCTTTCTCCCTCTCCTTCTCTTTTATTATTGAGCTTAATTTGCAATATACTATCCTGCTTTCTTTCTTTCTTTTCTTTTTTTTTTTTTTTTTTGAGACGAGGTCTCGCTCTGTCACCCAAGCTGGAGTGCAGTGGCATGATCTCGACTCACTGCAAACTCAACCTTCCAAATTCAAGCAATTCTCTGCCTCAGCCTCCAGAGTAGCTGGGATTACAGATGCCCGCCACCAAGCCTGGCTAATTTTTTGTATTTTTAGTAGAGACGGGGATTCACCATGTTGGCCAGATGGGTCTTGAACTCCTGACCTCGTGATCCACCCGCCTTGGCCTCCCAAAGTGCTGGGATTACTGTGCCCGGCCTGTCCTGCTTTCTTAAATAGAGGCAGACAAGCCCCATTCCCCTAGGCCCCGAAGTCCAGTTTCCATGCTTTGTATGCAGAGCTATATTTTTCATGCTATTGCTGGAGCCCTCTGGAGTCTTGACTGGCTGCGTCATGGGGAAGATGGGCTCGCTGGCCTTGCACCTCCCTGGTCCCCTCTTGGAGGCCAGCGCACCTTCAAGCTCCAACATCTGTTCTTCAAGGTGGAAACCAAGTTACTGTCCTCTCAGGCAGCATTATTCTGGGCCAGGCACTGTGCAGGCTGCCCAGGAGATAACAGCCTAAACCCTTTGCTTGCAGGGGTTACAGTCAGGTGGAAAGATGGAGACTCTCTTGCATCCTTCCAGCTCTAAGATTCCCTAAGTGCCCAACAGGAACATGGCAAAGTGCAAAATCCAGGGATGCAGACAAGAAACAAGGGAGCCAGGAAAAACTTTCAGAGAAGGTAAACTTGGAATTGGAAAGCATGAGATTCGGTAGGCATTGAGTTGGGCACAGTGTGGCATATGTGATGACCTAAAAATAAGGAGTCTGTGGATTCAAACATGGGGTGGGAGTGAGGGGGCGCCGGAGCAAGCAGGAGAGGAAGGCCAGCCAGCGGGATGCTGTGGATGGCCAGGGGCCATATGAAAGCACGGGGACCCCATCCTCCAGAGGGCAGGAACTGCTGAGTGGGAGAGTCAAGGTCAGATGTGTGACCTTGCCCAGAGAAAGGATCACTGGACAAGAGGCCTGGAGGCAGATATGTCATTGAGGGAGGTTCTTGAGATAGTCCAGGCTAAAGGAACAAGACTGAATCAGATGCCCCTAACTGGGAAGTTCAGTGGTTCACAATAGGAATAACTGTGATGGAAAATCCAGCTGGAATCTGAGAAGGACCCACATTTTGCTTTGGACTTGCACTTGAGATATGTGTGGAACACCCCGTGGAGGCATCCAGCCTGCAGGTAGACAGAGACTGGAGAAGGTGTGAGTCTGGGAACAGGGCACAGTTGTAATTGCTCATGGAGTGTGGCGGGGAGGACACAGGACACAAAAACTACACAGAACCAGGAAAGCCTGGCATGTGAGGGATAGAGGACCTAGCTGGAGTCATGCCATGGGAGCTAAGGGAAGAGATTTCAGGGAGGTGATGTCAAGAATGAAGCTGCAAAGATCGAGTATTGCAAGAACCAAAATTGCATGGCAAGAATATGCCACTTGTGCTTTTTTTTATTATTATTTTGAGACAGAGTTTTGCTCTTAGTGCCCAGGGTGGAGTGCAATGGCGCGATCTCAGCTCACTGCAATCTCCGCCTCCTGGGTTCAAGCAATTCTCCTGCCTCAGCCTCCCAAGTAGCTGGGATTACAGGTGCCCGCCACCACGCCCTAATTTTTTTTATCTTTAGTAGAGACGGGCTTTTTGCAGAGCAGTTTCAGCAGTGATGGAGGTGAGAATGCCTGTCAGCTGAGAAGCAAAGAGAAAGTGAGAGTGTGGTGGCTAGGTGTGTAGAACACTCTTGTGGGGCTCGGCTCTGAGGGGAAGAAGGTCCAGAACAGGGACTGGCAAAGTTGTGGGGAGTATTTTTCCTAATGGGGACTTCGCCAAGTTTGTAGCTGCAGTGGCAGAGCCTGTAGAGGAAGAGAGGATGAAGATGACCTTGAGGATGCCATCCTGGAAGGCTGGGGAACTGTGATGTCATTACTTATGGGATAAACTCTCCCCAGAGGAGGAATCCTCACGTGCTTTGCATTTGTTCCTTCTCCCAGGCTCAGATACTTTGACACTTCCCAGTCCTGAGTGTGGGGCCAGTTCAGGCGAGGCAGGAAGGAGGAGGAGGCTCAGAGCCCCATGGAAAATTTTCCTGGGAAGGCTCAAGTCTGACACTGGGAGACAGGGCAGCATCACGGAACACAGGGCAGCACCCAGGCCAGCACAGGACCTGGAGTGGCAGGCTGGCAACCTGTGTCCCCCTCAACTCATCTCACATTTTTTCTCAACAGTTTGGACATTTATGGCTTGTTATCTAGTACCACATGCCCGTCGATGGGAGCGATGCGGCTGTTGTTCTGGCTTTTAATAGCACAGCTCAGACTTGGGCATGGCTAATACTAACTTAGATGAGGAAATTAGCTGGAAGAGCCATGGAATTAAGCTTGGCCTGTATATGCAGGGCCAGAAGAATCAGGACAGTCCTCTTAAAATGAGACTATGATTTTAACAAAAATCACACAGCACCTGCCATGTACTGAATATTCCACTCAGTCCTGATACTGGCTTTGCTGGCAGATCTCTACTTCATTCCATGGAGAGGTTGGAGGGCCACAGAATTACTCTATTTCCCACAAAGATAAATCATAGACTCAAAAAATAAAGATGCTGGTAAGGTTGTAGAGAAAAAGGAGTGCTTATACACTGTTGTTGGGAGTGTAAATTAGTTCAATTGTTGTGGAAAACAGTGAGGTAATTCCCCAAAGACCTAAAAACAGAACTACCATTCAACCCAGAAATCCTATTACTGGGTATATACGCAAAGGAATATAAATCGTTCTACCATAAAGACATGTGCATGCGTATGTTCATTGCATGGCTATTCACAATAGCAAAGACATGGAATCAACCTAAATGCCCATCAACAGTAGATTGGATAAAGAAAATGTGGTACATATACACTATGGAATACTATGCAGCCATAAAAAAGAATGAGATCATGTCCTTTACAGGAACATGGTCTCATTCCATGGTCTCATTCCATAGTATTCCATAGTGTAGGATAGAGCTGGAGGCCATTATCCTTAGCAAATTAGCACAGGAACAGAAAACAAAATACCACATGTTCTCACTTATAAATGGGAGCTAAATGATGAGAACCCATGGGCACAAAGAGGGGAACAACAAACACTGGGGCCTACTTGAGTGTGGAGAGTGGGATGAGGGAGAGGATCAGAAAAATAACTATTGGGTACTAGGCTCAGTACCTGAGTGATTAAATAATCTGTGCAACAAATCCCCATGACACGAGTTTATCTATGTAACAAACCTGCACATGTACCCCAAAACCTAAAATAAAAGATTTTTTAAAATAAATAAAAATTTTTAAATAAAATAAAAAATAAATTTTAAAACTTAAATTAACTTTAAAAAAAAAAAACATGGACTCTTAGAAGAGCACAAATTCTTGAAAATATTCTGGTTCAAACCCTTCGTTTGACTACTAGGGAATCTGAGACTCAGAGAGAGTTAGCAACTTCCAGACTTCTCTGAGTGGGTGGCAGATCCATTGAACTATCAGAAAACAGCTGCCATCATTTGACAAGGCTTCTGTGGGGCCCAAGCACCTCTTTCGGACAAGTGTGGGGCTTGGATCAGAGCCCCCATAGCTTCTGGGTGGTAGGGGGCAGGTCTGGGTAATGCATTGTAGGGGGGGATCTGGGCGGCGAGAGGAGGATTAGAAGGAGGTGGTAGGCACAGCTAACAGAGGCAACTTTCAACATTCCCCCAAAGTTCCTGCCTTCCTCAGAACTCCACCTCCCTTTAGCAAGCTGAAGAGAGTGAGAGCAGCTTCCCTTTAGCAAGCTGAAACAAAAGGCTGTGGGAATGATCTTGGTGCCCCAAACTTGAACAAACAAGGGAAAAGTACTGAGCAGCCCACACACTGCCTGCCAAATCAGAGTTCATCAGGGGACATTCACAGAGATAAGCTCAGGAACAAGCATTCTGACCTGTTGCAGGGCAGCGCACTGGAACCCAGCCAGGCTGATATCAGACTCCAGGAGAGCGACCCTGGACCTTGGGCTTATATGATCAGGGAAGCACAGCCCCTGGCCTGGTGGGGTCAGAGCCTGGGATCCAATCGTAGCGCGGTATGGCAGAACTCTGGCTGTCAGCCCTGCTCTTCCAGCTCACGGGGGAGGCAGGTGGGGTTGCAGACACTCCAGCAAGATCAGGAGCTGGGGTTCCAGCCTATGACACAGCAGCATCCTACCAGTGTTGGTCATCTTCAGATTCAGCCAAAACCAGCTTCCTTGGAGCTCTGCAGGAGACCAACTTTGTGAGGCCAGCCTGTAGAGAATAGGGAAACCAGGAATTGGCTGAAGCTTGGCAGTGGCTTACAAAACTAAACACACCATTGCCATACAATCCAGCAAAAGCACTCCTTGATATTTACCCAAAGGAGTTGAAAGCTTATGTTCACATAAAAACCTGCACATGGATGTTTACAGTAGCTTTATTCATCATTGCCAAAACTTGGAAGCAACCAAGATGTCCCTGAGTAGGTGAATGAATAAATAAACTTTGGCACATCCAGACAATGGAATATCACTCAGCTATAAAAAGAAATGAGCTGTCAAGCCATGAAAAGAAATAGAGGAACTTTAAATGCTTATTACTAAATGAAAAAAGCCAATCTGAAAAGACAACACACTGTATTATTCCAACTACATGGCATTCTGAAAAAGACAAAATTACGGAGACGGTAAAAAGATCGGTGGTTGCCAGAGTTTAACAGGAAAGGAGGTGATAAATAGGTAAGACACAGGATTTTTAGGGTCATGAAGCTGTTCTGTATGATACTGTAATGGTGGATACATGTCATGATGCATTTGTCCAAACCCATTGAACGTACAACACCAAGAGCGAACCCTGACGAAAACCATGGAGTCTGGCATCAACTGAAACAAACGCACCATTCTTGGACGGTGTAGCTAACGGGGAGGCTGTGCGTGTTTGGGGCCCAGGAAGGATACGGGAAGTTACTATGCTTTCTGCTCCATTTCGCTGTGACTATAAAGCTGCTCTAAAAAATAGTGAAAGTAAAACGAAAAGGTTGATGTTAATTTTCATACTTTAACCCCATATATCTAAAATATTACTATTTCAACATATAATCAATATACAAAATTATTAATGAGACACTTCACATTCTTTGTTGGGGCTGTCTTTGAAATGTAATGTGTAATTTATACTTGGCACATCTCAATTTGTGCCAGTCCCATTTCACATGCTCAGGAGTCACATGTGGCCAGACAAGCAGGATACGGGGACACAGAAGAATTCAGGACTGGAGAGGGTAACTCCACAAGCAAGGACTGTCAGGCTTCCCATCTCCCTCTGTAAACCTCTCTCTTTTCATGTCGTACTGTTCCATGCTATATGTAACTATTTTAAAGCTACATACTGGACAAAAAGTGGAACAGACTCCAGCCTCTGAATCGTTATATAAGCGGATGAGAAACCTCCACATTTTCTCCATCAGGATGTGATTGAGGCCCCACTGCCAAATGGCAGCATGCTTGGACAGTGCCCAGGAATTTGGGGAAAAAGTGGTGCTCACAACTGCCCAGTTAAGGCACAAGTCTCCCACCTGCCGCAGGTATTTGGGTGGGACAAGTGGATCAGTCTACAGAACAAAAGGTATGTAAAGGAGGCCTTCTTTTTGGGAAATCCTTTGTAGATCCACCACCCACACCTTAGTCACAAACCCAGAAGGGCCTGCAAATGACATTTCCAAGTGGCACAGGCTGCCAGCCATCACAAAGCACACTATCTGGCGGGGGAAATATGGCTATCGCAGAGTTTTCACCCGCAAGCTGGAGTTCTTTGTTCTGAATGCATGCCCTGCTTTCAGTATGGTTTCCTTGGCAGTCAAAAAGATGCCTAATCGAATGCCCCATGAATAGCTTTATGAATGAAAGGATATGTATTTTAAGAAAGCTTTGTGCCAGCGCCCAGTTACACTGATAAACGTTTTGCAGTCTGACAGGAATTAGTTTCAAATAAGTGGTGACATTTAAACAATAAGAAACCTCAAGGCCACGATTATGCAGCCGTACTCTCAAGCACCCTCCTGCTCCACCGATCGCTGCCAAGTCCCCTTGCAGATGCCTGCTCAGCTGCCCAGGCCAGGAGCGCTGGCTACCGCCTGCTAAGCAGACATCTTGCTGTGCGCCGCGGACCCTTTCCCGAGATCTCCTCTGGACCTAGGAGCCCCAGTCGGTCTCTCTGTATTTGCAGGAGTTGTGAGGTGTGTCAGAACCTTGAAGAGGTGCTCTAGGAAGAAAGGCCTTCCCAGACTGCCTCTCCGCAGGGCTGTAAGAATCAGATTTCTTCTCTAGGGGACTTCCAGGTCTCTTCAGCATTTTCTCAGTCACCACTGTATCCCTGCAACTCAGTGAACCACAGCAACAACTCCCAGCTTCCAGCCAAGAAGATTGACCCTGAAGCTGGCCTCGATTCTCTACAGAAGTGAGGCCACAGAACACAGGTGAAGGGCCACTGACCTGGTGTCATCTCTGATCTGAGCTCTGGAGAACTAGCTCCTCTGCCAGCTGCCCCGTCCTGTCCACCAAGACCTCCTTGCTGAACCCCACCCCGACCCTGTGCCTCAGGACCCTAACTTTGTTTGCTGACCTCCATGTTCTCTCACCAGATCCAGCCCTGGGGAGCTGAACTTCCTCTGGCCCACCGCCAGCTCTGGATCAGTCCACACCCCAGCCAGCCATGGCCCAGCCCTGCCTCTCTCTCTCTCTCTCTCTCTCTCTCTCTGTCATGGCTGGGTCAGCCTCAGCCAATGCTCTGTCTAGAGATCAAGACACAGGTACCTCTCTTGGTCTGTTCTGGCTGCTGTGACAAAATGCCTTAAGCTGGGTGACTTATAAACAATAGAAATTTATTTCTCACAGTTCTAGAGCCTGGGGAGTCCTACAGACTGGGGTACTGGCCTGCTTGCTTCCTAGTAAGGGCTCTCTTCCTGGGTTGCAGACAGACGTCTCCCTGATGTATCTTCACATGGCAGAAAGAGAGAGAGAGAGAGAGCATGCTCTTTGGTCTCTTCTTGTAAGGGCCTAAGCCCATCATGAAGAATCCCCATAACCTCAACTAAATCTAATCACTTCTCAAAGGCTGCATCTCCACATACCATCCCATTGTGGGTTATGGTTTCAACATAGGAATTCTGGAGGCACACAAATATGCAGTTCAAAACATGTGGAGACAAGGGGGCAAGGACTAGAGAGCCCTACTATCCTCGTTCAAACCACTGAATCAAGCCTGAAGTCAAAGAACTTCCTTTGGAGAGCCCCATTCCATGAGCTGATAAGTTCCCCATTTTGCCACGACCCACTTGAGTTTGCGATTTTCCCTCAGCTACTGAGTGCCTGACTGACATGATGCCCCTGACAGACGGGCCTCCCTGCCCCCAATCTCACCTCCTCTGTTAGTTTCCTGGGGTTGCCACAACAAAGCGTCACAGACAGAATGGCTAAAATGACAGAAACTTATGGTCTCACACTTCTGGAGGCTGCAAGTTCAAGGTCAAGGTGTCAGCAGGGTTGGCTCCTTCGGAAGGCTGTGCGGGCGCCTGTTGGGTGCCTCTCCCCTAGCTTCTAGCGGTTTACGTCCATCTTCAGCATGCCTTGGCTTGTAGAAGGACTACCCTGAACTCTGCCTTCATGGTCACAACACATCCTCCCTGTGTGTGTTTCTGTGTCCAAATTTCCTCTTCTTATAAGGACACTAGTCTTGTATGGACAATGCTCCATGTAGAACCTTTGCCAAGGGATTGGATCAGGGACACACTATACTCCAGTGCGACCTCATCTTAGCCAATTATATCTGCAATGACACTGCTTCCAAAGAAGGTCACATGATGAGGTGCTATGGGTTAGGAATTCAATATATGAGTTTGGGGGGACATAGTTCAGCCCACACCACCTCCTCTGATCCTGAATTGGATGCTGTTTATGCTCTGCTTCTGATCCTCTTGTCCTCACTGGCCTCTTGGTCCAACACCCACTAAGGCATCAGCTCTGAGAGAGCTCACCGGCTTCACACAGGTGTGACCTGATGGCTCCTCACCTCACAGCCCAAACATCCTTCTCACCTCCTCAGGAACTGCTCTGTGCATGTCCAGGTATGTTCAGCATTCCTGTGTGTCCCCAGAGTGTGGGGAGGTAATGCTCCATGTATAACCTTTGCCAAGGGAATACGGGAGCCGATGGATGAGTTCTTACCTCTTTTTTCATCCAGACAAACTGTCCTGAGATGGTTTTAAGAGACATCGAGTAATCAGCTGCCAGCTCAGTAGCACATCTTCAGATTGACTCTCCCTCCTTCCCTGTCTCCTTCCCCATATTCTTCATTCTGTTCCCTGGGATCTTTCTCCCTAACAAAGGAAAAGCTCATAGACCTCAACCCCAGCTTCTGCTTTCTGGGGAATGCAGGCCAATCCAGCCACACTACTCTCCCTCCATATAACCTGACCATGCCATGCCCCTGCTTAAAACCTTTCAGTGCCTCTCCATTGCCCATAAAGCTCATACTCTCTAGCTATGAGCTTCAAGGCCACTTGGAGGTCATCTGACCGACTGTCTTTCCTGCTACAACAGTCTTAGACTTTGGAAGACAACTGATTGGATTTCAACTTTGACTCTTACTGAAAATGTGGAAAAGATTATTTCACCTCTATAAGCTTCAGTTTCTTCATCTATCTGATCTCAGGATTGAGGGGAGGCAATATGTATAAAGCATCTGGCACAGTGGTTAGGGCACTAAATACATGGCAGCCAGTGTTTATTATTACAAACCAGGAAACCAGGATGCAAAGGGAGCTGCTTCAGGTCACACAGTCCGCAGACAATGACTGTCAAACTTGGGACTAAACAGCTACAATACCAGATGCCCGCTCTCCACAAATAAGAGGCTTGAGTGCAGCTCTCCACTGATGAATTATAACAGTTGAAAATTCACTTGTACTGTCGATATTTCTTCTGCACCTCTCATGAACAGGCTGTGCTTGCTGAGAGCTGGACAGTAAATAAAACATCTACAGTGCCTGCTTCCATGGGGTTCATGTTCTAATGAGGGAGTGGAGACCCTCAACAAGGAACCAGCCAATGTGCTAAGTTCCGTGGCAGAAACTGGGCAGGAAAGGGAAGAGAGAGGGAGGATGGTTATATTTTTACAGGATGGTTAAAAAATTAGTCTTCTTTTTTTTTTGAGACAGGCTTTCACTCTGTTGCCCAGGCTGGTGTGCAATGGTGTGATCACGGCTCACTGCAGCCTTGACCTGTGCTCAGTCAATCCTCCCACCTCAGCCTCCCAAGTAGCTGAGAACACAGTCTTGTGCCACCATGCCCAGCTGATTTTTGTAATTTTTGTAGAGATGAGGTTTCACTATGTTGTCTAGACTGGTCTTGAATTCCTGGGCTCAAGTGATCTGCCTGCTTTGGCCTCCCAAAGTGCTGAGATTACAGGCACAAACCACCATGCCCAGCCAGGAAATTAATCTAATAAAGGTTCACTTAAGGTGAAGGGAGCAAGGAGAAAGTTGATATCAAGGGGTGGCATTCCAAGCAGCAAGAGTAGGAAGTAGAAAGGCCTGAGGCGGGAGCAGTCTTAGCCTGTTCAAAAGATAGCAGAGAAACAAGCACTGCTGAAGAGGAGTGGGTGAGGGGAAGGGCAGTAGGAAGTGAGGCCAGAGAGCAGGTGGATGGTCTGCAGACACAGGTGCAGACTGTGACTGTGAAATTTGCCCTGAGTATGATGGAAAGCCACTGGAGGGTTTTGAACAAAGTTGTAGAGGCACCTGACTAGTTTCAATGGATCACTCTGGCTGAATGAGTCCAGAAAGGAGGCCTCTGCCATGATTGCAGTAGGGAGAACAGTGGCTTGAACCTGAGGGCAGAGCCTGGAGGCAGTGAGAAGTGGTCATTCTGAGAACATTTTGAAGGCAGAGCTTACAGAACTCACTGATAGATTGGATGAGGGATGTGAATAGGAGGTGATCCCAAAGACTGTGGCCCAAGCAAATGAAAAACAGGACTTGCCCTTTCATGAAAAGGACATGGAGGAAGGAGATAGCAGGGACAAATCCGAAGTTTTGCCAAGTTTGAGATGCCAACTGGTGTCCAGGAAACACAAAGCATGCCTGGACACCCAAATTCTGGAGGTCAGGGAGAAGTTCAGACTGGAGACACATTGGGGAACATTAGGGTATTTGTGGCATTTAGCACCAGAAAACTGGGTGAGCTCACTAAGGGAATGAGAGGACCTCCATGGCTCCCTGGGGATGCTCCAATGTCCCAAAGTCAGGGCAACAAGAGTCTAGGAAAGAAGATGGGGAAGGAGAGCCCAATAAGGCAGAGAGAGCCATGACCATTATGCCCTGAAAAAGCCACATGCAGGAGTCTCAAGGAGAAGGGAGTGACCAACTGCCTAGTACAGCTGACGACCATATCAGACAAGACTGAGAACTGGCCACAGGATTTGGCAACATGGAGGTCATTGATGACCTTGGCAAGAGCTATATGAATGGACTGGTGAGCACATAAGAGGAGAGGAAGTGGAAGCTTCAGGATTAGACAGGGGGCCAGGAACAGTATCCCATGCCAATCCCAGCACTTTGGGAAGCCAAGACAGGAGGATCACTTGAGGCCAGGAGTTCAAGACCAGCCTGGGCAACAGAGAGAGACCTCATCTCTACAAAGAAGGAAAAAAAAAAGAAAGAAAAACCATCCTGGGCAACACTGGGAGACCCAGTTTCTACCAAAAGACAATTTAATTTTTTAATTAGCTGAACATAGTGGTGTGCACCTGTGGTCCTAGCTATTCGGGAGGCTGAGGTGAGCGGATCACTTAAGCTCAGGAGTTAGAGGTTGCAGTGAGCTATGATCATGCCACTGCATTCCAGCCTGGGTGACAGAGCAAGACCCTGTCTCTAAAAGAACACACACAAAAAAAGAGAGAGAGAGAGAGAAAGAGAAAGAGGTTAGACAAGGCTTTGGAGGAGTTTTGTGCAAAAAGGAGCAGATGGTACAAGAGTGATGTTCTTCAAGAGATGACAGCGAATGGGATCTGGGGACAATGGAGATCTTTGGGGCTATTAGCTTGTTTGTTCTTCTCTGGCCATTCCAGCTCTCAGTGTAACCTTCCCCTCCAGGCCCCTCCACTCCAGTGACTCCTTTGGTGACTTATCCACTCGTGCATTCTGAGTCTTTCCTGTATCACCTCCTGACCCCTCCAGTGGCTCAATCCCTATCTAGCTGTGTGACCTTGGATGAGTCACTTAACCTCATGAGAAGCAGCAATCAGTGAATCTGGTGACTTCAGTTTCTTCCAGCATCAGGGTGGACAGAGTCACAGTGGTAGGACCTGGGGGTGTTTCTCTAAGGTATGGGGAAATTTAGTCTCCCCTTTGATCTCAGATTCATGGAGAACCCAGAACTGGTTATTAGAAAACTCTTGCAGAGTGAATAGGTAAGCTTATTTAGTATTAATTCTTCACTTGGCAAATGCTTGAGTGCCTGCTCTATCCAAGGGTGTGTCAGGTTCTGCAAGGGTGGAGGATGAGCCTCTTAGATTTTGCCCTCAAAGAGCTCACAACCTTGTGAGGTGGTGGGTGTGTCTATTCAAAACCATAACAGGGCAGACTGTCTGGCACATCACTTTGTGTTCATCTTTAGGACCAGTTGTCACAGTTGTGCACAGAAATTAAAGTTCCACAGGAGGTGGGATGTTTTCGGTCTTGTACTCTATGTGCCTGACACATCCTAAGCAGTCAGTACATGTTTGTTGAATGAAAGCAGTATTGAATGGTACCATTTAATTTGTGTTTTGAAGCAAGGGCGGGATTTGGACCTACACAGATGGGTGAGGGGTGCATTGCAGACTGGCGGGAGGTGGGGTGGCTAGAGGCAGGAGGAGGGAATGGCTAGAGCAGTTGTACAGAGACAGTGACACCCAAGGCATGGTTGGCAATTGCAGGCCCAGTGTGACTGAATCGTGTGATATGTCAGGATGCAAAGAGGCTGAACAGGTAAGTTGGGGCCAGATAGTGGAGAGGGTTGAATTCAAGCTATGTTAAAGGGATCAGATTTATCTATAGTAGGATGATCTCATGTTCTCATTTCCCGGGGTAGTTTTGCCTGTTGTCCCAGTGTGATTACTCATGGCGGCCCCTTTCATGCTCCAGTATCCCTGTTTGGATAAGTTATGCGGTCCTGCAGTCCTAAAGGCTTTGTGGAACACCCAAACGTTTCACAGAGGGACAGGGTTAGACTAGCTTTGAAAGGTCAGTGCCCACAATGCTTGCTGGACCTGGAGGCAGGAGCTGGGACACCCTCCAGTCTGGGCGATTCAAGTCAAAATCTTTTGGTTAATGGTAAATCACCAACAGTAGCCAGGATACGGTGAAATGGGTACTCTTCGGGGAGTGCAAATTGTTCCAGACCTTTTTTGGAAATAAATTTTGCAGCACACTTCAAGAGCCTTGAAAAATGTCTATGCCCTTTGTTAATTCCACTTCTGGAAATCTCTCCTACAGAAATAATCCCAAATATAGAAAAGGTTCTTTGCATAGACGTTCATCATAAAACTCTATGCAACAGGTCTAGAGACCGCTTAGAATGCCACAACAGATGATATTGAGGACATAGGATATATCTATCAATGGACTCTAAGTTCCATAGAACAGGGACAATATCTGATTACTAACCACTGTATCCCTACAGCTAACATAGTGTCTGATATATTTGTTTAATGAATAAACAAGTGAATAAAATTTTGTATCAAGTTAAACAAAAAAGATATAAAACAATCCTTAAATATGATATATAAATACCCATATGGACACACTACGATCTCAATCATTTTTTTAAAAAACAGACATACGTATATGACTATGCATATGAAAACTTTTAAAATGACTCCCCAAAATGTAAACAGTGATTATGTTTGAGTGGTGGAACTCCTGATAATTTCCTTTTTTTTGGCCGGGCGCGGTGGCTCAAGCCTGTAATCCCAGCACTTTGGGAGGCCGAGACGGGCGGATCACGAGGTCAGGAGATCGAGACCATCCTGGCTAACACGGTGAAACCCCGTCTCTACTAAAAAATACAAAAAACTAGCCGGGCGACGTGGCAGGCGCCTGTAGTCCCAGCTACTCGGGAGGCTGAGGCAGGAGAATGGCATGAACCTGGGAGGCGGAGCTTGCAGTGAGCTGAGATCCGGCCACTGCACTCCAGCCTGGGCGACAGAGCGAGACTCCGTCTCAAAAAAAAAAAAAAAAAAATTTCCTTTTTTTAATTTTATTTTTGTATATACTGTATATCTTTCATAACGAATATGATTACTTTTGTAATGGGGAAAAAAAGGTCACATCAATACTTTAATAAAGAAAGGATAGCATTAGGCAGGGTTTTAGCACTCAGCCAGGACGTGATAAAGTTTTGCATCCTCCGAGGATTCCCAGTCAGTCTTTGTGGTATGAGTCTCTAATTCCAGCCATGATCCTCCTCTGTAAGATGAGTTCCTCCCACAATGGGTGGCAGAGGGTCCACTTGCTGGCTACAGATGCCCCCCCACACCC
>NW_012119232.1:492634-500046 GCF_000951035.1 Colobus angolensis palliatus | reverse complement strand
CACTGCCTGGGCAACAGAGCAAGACTCTGGTTCTCAAAAAAAAAAAAAAAAAAAAAAAAAGAAAGAAAGAAAAAGAAAAAGATATCCAGCAAGATGAAAAATTATTGATGATACAGTTTTAAGTGAAATAGACCAGAATACAAAAAGCCATGTTCACTATGAACATATCTTTGCAAACTATGCATATGGCAAATACTTATCAAAAGAATGAAAAAGCCTCACAAAAAATATGACTACATGCTGCCAGAGATGAGACAGATAACCAAAACCGAATGCACCTTTTCAGCAATAACAATTTTAGAGACGTTCCCAGAACTAGGATGATCGTCTACAGTTGCTTACCCAGTGACTCTAGGCTCCAGGGAAATCTGTTTCTTAGAGCAGAGCTTCTTAAACTTTAATGTGCACACAATTAACCTGGGATCTGATAACACGTGGATTTGGATTCAATCGAGCTAGGCTGGCAACAAGGATTCTGCATTATCTACAAGCTCCAGGTGATACTGGCGCACAGAACACACTCATTGAGGCTTCTACCCACTATCCCAATTCTTAGCACCAAGCACCTTCCCCAGATGCCTGGCCTGGCCCTCCGTTCTCAAGCATGTCTGCACCTGAAGTCATCTGTGTCCCTAGCATCTTGGCACCATCAAGACTAATAATGAGAAGCAACTTCAGGCACTTGCGCAGGGTCCGGGGGGCCTGAGGCCCCCAATTCCTTGGGAAGTTTGGACAATGACATCTTTCTGGGGTGATGTGAAGACAAAAGTGACTCTACCTTGGATGCTAATTTGCCATGTTGACTTCTGATTAGCCCCAGTCCCATGAATACCTCCTGACTCCTACTTTATTTACTGTCCCAAGTGTAAGAATGTGTACTCCTGCTTTTAGATCAAAGCAAGCTTGATGCTATTGTGCAAATTCTGGGCTATGATGCACATGGCATTCTTGCCTGCTCTGGTGCATTGCCTTTCATTGTCTTGCTGGAGCACGTACATCCATTCTCTATGGTATATAAGCCTTGGATCCATGAGTAACAGTGCAGAGATCTGCCTGTCTTATGGCCACCCAAGACCACCCTTCTGCCTATAAGTTCCCTCAATAAAACACTCAATACCAACAAACTGGATTTGTCTGCCTCCTTCTTTGGTCTCTTGGCTCCTTTGGCATTTGGGGGTTGCTTTGTGCATGTGGCCTTTTCACAAAATAGATGGGTCCCAGAGCCTGGGCTTTGATGGCAGGTGGTCACCTGGAGCAGCCAGCAGTAGATGGCACCACAGGACAAGCACAAGCTGTGTCCAAGCGAGTGGCCCAAGAAATCTGCCCAAAATCCAACACAAAAATGAACAAAGGAACTGAATGGGAGATGTGACCAAAAGAAGCGATAAGATAAACAGCTCCCGGAAGAGAGCTGCTGGCTCAAAGAGCACTTGTCTTGGATGTCAGTTCCACGGGTTCTTGGTCGGCATGAGAGCCCTGTGCCAGACCCCCTGTGCAGAACCGATGCCGGCTTATGATGAGGCTCTTCCAGGGCTCCAGCACATGAATACCCTGCCCTGGGAGGCTATAGTAGGCCAGTCACTGTCCACTCTGCTGGAGGGTTGGTCTGAGCCAACAGAGCCGTGCAGACATCCCATCCAATGCAGCCCAGAAGCAGTCTTGACATTTCTTTCCTTGCAAGGACAGGCTGTCTGGTCCACACATAGATGAAGCCTTGGGCCTGGTTCAGCATCCAGAGAACTAGGCCATAACCCCCAAGGTAAGATATTCACACTCATTGGAACCCTTTCTCCTTTTTCCCTGGCTGGCTGGAGGAAGGGGACCCCTGCTTTTTTCAGCCAGTGCCCCATGAAGTTAGACTCCCAGGACTCCCTGCCCCTGATCCTACTGAAGGCCACGGGGATGCCCGGGATGCCCAATACCCTGAGGAAGCTTTGAAAGATTCGTGGCACATTATCTGGGGCAAGTCAGCTCAGTGGTCAGAGCACGGAGTGAAGGAGGCTGCAGCCATGGCCTTGAGTTCTGGAGGCCTCTGTAGTGGGTCAACAGTGGAGAAAGCCACAGAGTCTCAGTCCAGCTGCTGTATCAGATGAGGTCCTTGGAGGCAAGGAAGGGAAGGCAGGAGACTGTGGCTACAGCAGCCTGAGCCCTGGCCCCTTCCCATGCTGGACTCCTATCCAGTGCCAAACATTCAGCAGTGAGTGGCACCTTTGCCATCAACCCACCATGGAAAACTTCCCTGGAGCTCTCTCCTTGGGCCAGGGCCTGTCCATGGCATGTAAGACACAAGCCCCATGATGATATGGATTTCACCTGCAGGGCGCTCGCCATCTCATCGAGGAGAGGAACTTGCAGGCTGATTTCCATGTAAGGTGGAAGACACAGTGATAGAGAAAAGGGATGGAGTAGGAAGTAAGTCCTGGAATTTCTGCTGCAGAGGACTACTGGATCTGTCCTCTTCAGCCGGATGCACTAATGATATAACAGTAATCCCACTGCTTTGCATTCACGGAATTCTTTACTTCTGAAGCGCCTCCATACGCCATCTCTCACAGAGGTGAGGAGCTGACCAAGGTCTGGAGCTCTGACTCTATGCGCTCCTTCCCTCACCCTACAGTGACCCCATGATGTCACTGATGGAGGTGAAATCCCTGGGTTCCCAGGCCAGGCATCTGTTGCTGTGTCACCAGAATGAACCCTGCCTGCTGCCAGCAGACATCTCCGGCTCTGGCATCTTTCAGCTCAAGCTGCAAGGCTTACTGTGACCTCTGGAATCTGCGCTCAGAATTCTCCCAGGAACAAACAGCTGAAGTATCAGAATGCCAGTTTTCACGATGCAAACGGATGCAAAAATGGCTCTTGCCAGCCTATCTGGGCCCCAGAAAGCCAGGAATGCTGGGGTGCCACCCCAGCTTGCAGTGTGCCCACTTAGCTAAGTGAAAGAGCCTGGCAAGGGACACGGCGGGGAGAAGCCCTAGACCTGATTAAATGGGATTGGACCTGCCATTTAGCCTCAGGGACACTTTGGAGACTTCTGTGTGTACTGTGGACAGGGGTAGATGCTCCAACTCCTCCAGGGGGGCACTCTGCTGGCAAGTCAGCACCAGGGCCTTGATCTCCTTCTTGAAGTTGGTGTTGAGAAAGCCGTAGATGAATGGGTTGACACAGGTGGAGGCCATGGCAAGCAAGTGGCACACCAAGAAGATGAGGTTCCCATGGCAGATGGGGATGGCCTCATGGTGCCAGTCCTCCAGGCTGTTGAACACATGCAGAGGCAGCCAGAGCACAGCGAAGGCCACCACCATCGCCACCAGCACCACATTGACCTGCTTCATCTGCCCAGCTCGCAAGCTGTAGGTGCCCTTGTGGAACACACGCCCCTGCCTCTGCAGGCGCCGGTAGATGCGTGCATAACAGACCAGGATGAAACCCAGTGGGAGGCAGTACTGGAAGAGGAAGAGGAAGGTGGTATAGATGGTGCGGTGGTGAGCTAGTGGCCAGGACTCAGTACAGACCACCTTATCCGCCAGGAACTCCAGAGCCTTGGAGTGGTTCTTGTGGAAGACATTCTCCAGGATGCTATTGGCCAGGAAGGGCAGGGAGAGGACACAGGCAATGACCCAGATAAGCACTATCCCCAGGTAAGCCTGAGAGATGCTGGGCTTCCAGCCTGTTGGGTTGATGATGAGCTGATGCCTCTCCAGAGCCACAAGGACGAGCGAGAGGATGGAGACCGTCACCGACATGCACTGGATGAAGGCTGACATCTTGCAGAGGGTCTCTCCGAAGATCCAGTAATCCATGATGGTATAGATGGCAGTCAGCGGCTGGCAGAGGAGGCACATGAGGAAGTCAGAGAAGGCCAGGTTGGTGATAAGCAGGTTGGTCACGTTGGTTTTCTCCTTCTGCCTCACAGTCACACACATCAGGCAGAGGTTACCCAGGACCCCCACGACAGTCTCAATGCTGAAGGAAGTGACGATGAAGAACATCATGTCCACAGAATCCTGGCAATGGTCAGAGAAGTTGTATGGGATGCCCAGGGGCTTGCTTCTGTTTTCACCCTGTGGGGATTTTGGCAGCTGCAAGGCCAGGAGGTGAGAGGTGTTCATGGTGGATGTGAAAAGATTCCAGGACACTCAAACTAAGTGATACACTTCAGGGATGATGCCTGCAAGGCAAACAGACAAACAATACTCAGGGATCAAGCCCAGGGTAGAATCCAGGGAGGAGGAGGGCCAGGTAGAAAGGCTCTCAGCTGCTTCCAACCCAAGGCTGGTACCTGGAGGGGCTATTACCTAAGGCTCATGGTAAGACACTGGCATCCAATGATTGCTACCCTGTTAGAAGCACTTGTTGCATGCTGGCTACTGTGCTCAGCGCTTTCGTCTATTAGCTAGTTTATTCCTAGTTTATCAACCCATTTCATAGATGAGGAATCTAAGACCCTGAGATGGAAAGCAACTTGCCCATAGTCACACAGTTAATCAGTAACAGGGCCCCGTTACAAAATGCCAGAACTTGTTCTACCAATTCCCTCTGGCCTCAGGATTTGAGGCTGTTCTGATGATGAAGAAGTTGGAGTGCTGTATGCAGAGTTTAGTGACAGAATTGTTCAGGGAGGATGGGTAGAATGCCCCTTGTCACATTTTATCTGAACGGAGACAGCAATAAATGCCACTCTGCACACGATTGCTTGTGTCCTTCCACGGCACCCCATTCCCTTCAAGATAGAGCTAAAGCCTCAGGGATCCACACTCAGTGCACCCTCCTGGTCTCAGCCCCTCCCTGCCCTGCCAGCCTTGTTTTCTAAGCGATACCTGGCAAAGTTGAAGACTGCCCAGTATGAAAAGCCTGGCTCATCAGCACACCAGCTTCCTCCTACCACCCACTATGTGCACACACATACCTGGCCAAAGTCACAGGTGCCCAGTGTCCTCCCCAGAACCCACTCCATGACTATGTTCAAGTCACCTGATGCAGTGTGCAGCTCACAAGCACACCAGACTGTTCCACATCTCTATGCCCTGGTACAGACTGTCCCTTCCCCAAGACCTCCTCAGCACAACGGACCCCCTGCCAAGACTGGGTTGGAATTTAGACTCCAGAGCTCCCCCGTGGTAGTGCCAATGATGGATGTTTTGCATGGGAAGCACCATACCACTACATACATCATTGTGACTCACCTCTCAGATTCTCTAGTCATTATTAATCCCACAGTTCTCAACCTTCAGTAAACATCAGAATCATTCCAGAAGCATGTTGAAAGTGCAGATCCCAGGGCCATTCCACCAGGAGATGTAGTTAAGTGAGTCCAGGATGGGGGCCAGGAATCTGTATTTAACAAGTAGACTATGTGATTCTGACACACATGGCCCTTGGACCCCATCTTGTAAAACACTATTTATAGCAGAAAACCCTATTTGAGATATTCTTTAAGTCTCATATAATGGCCATATGTATTTTTGAACATACATATTTTTTTCATGATCAATTGGTACGTTAAGGCAGTTTTTGCAGAGTACAAGGCCAAAAATCAACCAGAGTTCAGTAAATTCTGTTTGTCGGCTGTCATGAATGTCACTCACTGTGCATTTGATCTACTTATAATGATGAGTCTCTGAGGTCCGGAGTTCAACACCTGCCTTGCCAACATGGTGAAACCCCGTCTCCACTGAAAATACTAAAATTAGCCAAGTGTGGTGGCACAAGCCTGTAGTCCTAGCTACATGGGAGGCTGAAGCAGGAGAATCACTCGAACCTGGGAGGCAGAGGTTGCAGTCAGCAGAGAGTGCACTACTGTACTCCAGCCTGGGCAACAGAGTAAGACTCTGTCTCAAAAAAAAAAAAAAAGATGAGTCTCATTTGGTCATTTAAAAGATCAAGCTGTGAATTTACCTGATAGTTTACAGTCTGGTTATTTAGGAACCAGATCTCGAAGGCAGGAAGATTTCTCCGGCACTATGGTCTTCTGGCAAAAAGGGCCATTTGGGGCTGAACATGACAAAATAAACTATTCTAGAGGCAAACACAAGGCCCAATATAAGATAAAGAGCAGCCCCAGCTGCATGAACCTGTGGCAGAGGCACTGCACTCAGAAGCAGCAAATGGGCCAGAACCCAAGGCTCTGGGTGACCATCAGCAGGGCTCAGCCAGGAGTGTGGAGAAACACCATTCATCCTGAACTGACCACCTACAGCAGGATCAGAGTGGAAGGACTGGGCTAAGAGGGCTCCAGAAAATGCTCACTGCTTCATTCACCCACTCAATAAGTATGTGTCAATTCCTGGGCTAGAAACAAGGGCTGCAAAGATGACTTATACAGCCATGGCCCTCCCAGAACAGAGGGTCTGACCAGCACAAATGCAGATAGAACTCACTGCCATTGCCAACACCAATATGAAAGAGAGGCCTGTGAGTTGAGAGATCAGAGAAGGAGCAGGGAGATGGGAGAAGAGGTGGCAATGGTACAGGGCTCGATGGCTGAAGAGGAGTCAACCAGCCAAAGGGACAGGGAGAGGAGGGAACTCAAGGTGCAAGGAACGGCATGTGCAAAGGCACAGAGGCAGGAAGGAGCAGAGCCTGCTGGGAAAAGTAACCAGAATAACAGGCTCCAGGGTGGCAGATGATGAAGCTGGAGTGGTGGGCCAGACCAGCAAGGCCAGGTCCATTCCAGTAAGATCACTTGGATATAGAAAATGGATTGGAGGAGAGGGCCAAGACAGGAGGAGGAGGAACACTGAAAAGGTGGTGTTAGGCATCTGCCTGGTGCTGCTGGGCTTAGGGTACGCTGACCAGTGAGGACCAGGGAACCTCAAGTCCCTCAGGCACACCCAAGGGGGTGGCGAGTGTAGGAGGTCAGTAAAATGGTGTCTCTACATTTGTCCCCAGGCAGCTCTCCAGATCAAAAACTAGAACCAGCTGCAAGCCCCAGCAGGGACCCCCTGCAGCCTGCCTTCCCAGTCAATCAGAGGAAAACTAATGAATCATACACACAATGCTAATCTCCCAGTGGGGTTAGAGTAGGGAAGGCCCTTTGCTTTGTCTCCTGAAATCTCAGCAAAAGCTACTATATCCTAACACCGATAGCGCCCAGACACCTCAGATGCACCCCTTACCTCCTCGGCTCACAGCTTACAGGGTGAGGATGTGACAGCCCATGTCTCAGGTGAGGAGACTGAGGTCCACAGTGGGGGCAGGATGCTCCCCAGATCCAGTGTGACGCTCTGCGCCCTAGGCCAAGGGCAGGCAGGGCGCCCGGCTTCCCGGAGAGTTCATATGGGGGCTTCCTCGGCCCCGCCCCCGGCTGCACTCCTGCGCCCAGGAGGCATTAGGCGCGGCGCAGAGCCGCGCCTGCTTCGCCTGCTCCTGCTGTGCCGATGCTGCCTGCCTGAGGAGCGGAGCGGCTGCCA